>NW_019942515.1:212721-337020 GCF_002910315.2 Salvelinus sp. IW2-2015 | reverse complement strand
GACGTGGGAGAACAAGTATTTGATTACACTGCCGATTTTGCAGGTTTTCCTACTTACAAAGCATGTAGAGGTCTGTAATTTTTATCATAGGTACACTTCAACTGTGAGAGACGGAATCTAAAACAAAAATCCAGAAAATCACATGTGATGATTTTTAAGTAATTAATTAGCATTTTATTGCATGACATAAGTATTTGATCACTACCAACCAGTAAGAATTCCGGCTCTCACAGACCTGTTAGTTTTTCTTTAAGAAGCCCTCCTGTTCTCCACTCATTACCTGTATTAACTGCACCTGTTTGAATCTTACCTGTTAAAAAGAACCTGTCCACACACTCAATCAAACAGACTCCAACCTCTCCACAATGGCCAAGACCAGAGAGCTGTGTAAGGACATCAAGGATAAAATTGTAGACCTGCACAAGGCTGGATGGGCTACAGGACAATAGGCAAGCAGTCTTGTGAGAAGGCAACAACTGTTGGAGCAATTATAGAAAATAGAGAAAAATAGAAGAAGTTCAAGATGATGGTCAATCACCCTCGGTCTGGGCTCCATGCAGAGTCTCACCTCGTGGGGCATCAATGATCATGAGGAAGGTGAGGATCAGCCCAGAACTACACGGCAGGAGCCTGTCAATGACCTGAGAGAGCTGGGACCACAGTCTCAAAGAAAACCATTAGTAACACACTACGCCGTCATGGATAAAATCCTGCAGCGCACACAAGGTCCCCTGCTCAAGCAGGCGCATGTCCAGGCCCGTCTGAAGTTTGCACATGACCATCTGGATGATCCAGAGGAGGAATGGGAGAAGGTCATGTGGTCTGATGATTCAAAAATAGAGCTTTTTGGTCTAAACTCCACTCGCCGTGTTTGGAGGAAGAAGAGGATGAGTACAACCCCAAGAACACCATCCCAACCGTGAAGCATGGAGGTGGAAACATCATTCTTTGGGGATGCTTTTCTGCAAAGGGGACAGGACGACTGCACCGTATTGAGGGAGGATGGATGGGGCCATGTATTGCGAGATCTTAGCCAACAACCTCCTTCCCTCAGTAAGAGCATTGATGATGGGTCGTGGCTGGGTCTTCCAGCATGACAACGACCCGAAACACACAGCCAGGCAACTAAGGAGTGGCTCCGTAAGAAGTATCTCAAGGTCCTGGAGTGGCCTAGCCCAGTCTCCAGACCTGAACCCAATAGAAAAACTTTGGAGGGAGCCGAAAGTCGTATTGCCCAGCGACAGCCCCGAAACCTGAAGGATCTGGAAAGGTCTGTATGGAGGAGTGGGCCAAAATTCCTGCTCTGCAGTGTGTGCAAACCTGTCAAAACTACCAGGAAACGTATGATCTCTGTAATTGCAAACAAAGATTCAGTACCAATATTAGTTCTGCTTTTCTGATGTATCAAAACTTATGTCTTGCAATAAAAATGCTATTAATTACTTAAAAATCATACAATGTGATTTTCTGGGATTTTTGTTTTAGATTCCGTCTCTCACAGTTGAAGTGTACCTATGAAAAAATTACAGACCTCTACATGCTTTGTAAGTAGGAAAACCTGCAAAATCGGCAGTGATATCAAAATACTTGTTCTCTCCCACTTGTATATTGCTCGTGTTTCTTGGACCAAGCAAGTCTCTTCTTATTATTGGTGTCCTTTTAGTAGTGGTTTCTTTGCAGCAATTCAACCATGAAGGCCTGATTCACGCAGTCTCCTCTGAACAGTTGATGTTGAGATGTGTCTGTTACTTGAACTCTGTGAAGCATTTATTTGSGCTGCAATTTCTGAGGCTGCTAACTAATGAACTTATCCTCCGCAGCAGAGGTAACTCTGGGTCCTTCTTTGATGTGGCGGTCCTCATGAGAGCCAATTTTATCATAGCGCTTGATAGTTTTTGCTACTTTACTTGAAGAAATTCTTCAAAGTTCTTCAAGTACTGTTATTTTTCACTTTATTTTTACTGTTGTTTTTATTTCTTTACTTACCTATTGTTCACCTAATACCTTTTTTGCACTGTTGGTTAGAGCCTGTAAGTAAGCATTTCACTGTAAGGTCTACACCTGTTGTATTCGGCGCACGTAACAAATAAACTTTGATTTGATTTGAAATGTTCCGCATTGACTGACCTTCATGTCTTAAAGTATTGATGGACTGTTGTTTCTCTTTGCGTATTTGCGTATGGACTTGGTATTTAACCAAATATGGCTATCTTCTGTATACCACCCCTACCTTGTCACAACACAACTGRCTGGCTAAAACGCATTCAGATGGAAAGAAATTCCACAAACTAACTTTTAACAAGGTACACCTGTTAATTGAAATGCTTTCCAGGTGACTACCTCATGAATCTGATTGAGAGAATACCAAGAGTGTGCAAAGCTGTCATCAAGGCACAGGGTGGCTACTTTGAAGAGTATAAATATAAAATATATATTGATTTGTTTAACACTTTTTTGGTTACTACATGATTCCATATTTGTTATTTCATAGTTCATAGCTACAGTGTAGCAAATAGTAAAAAGAAAGAAATCCCCTTGAAAGGTGTGTCCAAAATGTTGACTTGTACTGAACACAGATTCTTGGAGAGGTGCTTGGGGCTGCCACACTGGGTGCCATTGTTGTGGGGGGGTTAAGTGCCTTGTTCAAGGGCACAATGGCAGGCAGATTTGACATATTTTTTTYCAATCAGACCCGGGATTCGAACAGGCAACACTCTGGGTTGCTGACTCGCCTTTCTAACTACTAGGTTTCCTGCCACACATACCGTAGATATTGAACATATGCTGTATATATGGGATTGGCATCTGGCCCCCCTTTTAAAGGCCCTCGGTTGAATTTCCCAGTCAGAGACTCTTTTCCAAATAGAATAGTAGAATACACAAGGTGCAATTTCGAAATGTGGTTGTGCATCAGCAGTTTCTCTTGTTATGTCAGTCACTGACAGTCACTCAATTAGCCCATGTCAGCTAAAAAATTTGATTGGTAAGTTAGTCTAACGGCCAGCTATCTAATCTTGTAGTAATCATGGTCAAAATACCGACCGGGTGCGCTCCCATTGATTTTGTTAGTCACTCTCACTCAGGACAATTTTTTATTAAGCGAATGGTCAGGGGTCCGTAGCATAATTACAAATGATTTGTAGACTGCAAATTGACCATAAGAAGCCCATATAACATATATAATATTTGACTAAAACATAATCATTTCAAACCTTGCCTACATTTGGTTATGGATAAATCTCTCTATTATGCTTGGGTTTACTTTGGAACAGTTTTCCAAAATTAAAATCACTGGGRGCTGATTTGTTGGTGTTTTTACAGTCTTTTATGTCCAATTTTAGCATGTAAATCTTGGTGGAGCAAAAAAAAAAAAAAAAGTGGGATGCATGCCAGCAAAGCCACTACAGAACACAACACTGAACATGAATTAATTGCACTATAATGTTGACAAACGGTGCCCTTAAACTGTTAGTGCCTACATAAAGCTGTCCCAACAGCAGTCCCAACATCTTACCACTGCTACACCTGGCTATCAGCGGAGCCTTGTCTGGCAGCAAAACAGTTCATTCAGCCTCATTTACTGCCTTTTAAAAAACATAGCTGATATTGCTGACTTGCTTAAACAAATGTGGTTTCTACTGACAATTGAGATGTACAAACTATGGCATAAGGGGACGACAAGCGGATAAGAGGCAATCCGTAATTTCGATTAAGACATTAATGAGCGAGCTAGGACAGACGTAGTCAATATAACTATTTGTTCTGCACTTTTGAAATGTACAGCGACAGAATTCAGAACATGGGCCATTCTTACAGTGTTCTCCCTGTACACCAAGTCAGAACCGTAGGATAAATAAAGGGGGCATATAAGCAGACAATGAAAGCTCTTACAATATTTGATGATTACATTTCTCAAAATAAAATAAAATACAAAATAGCGTAGMAGTGCAGACGTTGTTTGTCGTTTTCCCGTGTACACCCACCGTCACCCAACGTGATATGGATCTGATATTTTTAGACCTTATAGCCAGAACATCAGAAGCTAGCCATCAGAAGCTAACTAGATACCAGCTATTTAGTCATTGTTAGCCACTGCTAGAGGCCTTTACCTTTAGCACAGACTACTGCCAATTTTAGCCTGGTTTTTCTCCTCCACTACGACACCGGATACCTGCCGTAAGCCCTGGACCATTACTCCGGATCATCGCAGCTAGCTAGCTGCTACCGAGTTGCCCAGCCCCGAAGCTAGCCTTGAGCCAGGCCCATCTCCCGGCCTGCTCACTGGACCCAATGATCACTCGGCTACACAGCTGATACCTCCCGGACTCTTCACTAACACGGCTAGAATCCACTACATAACCGGATTCTTGCCGTAAGCTCTGGACCTTTGCATCGGATCATCGCAGCTAGCTAGCGACTACCGAGTGGCTATAGTGGCTAACGCCCTTGTCCCAAAGCTAGCACCAGTTGCCTCGAGCCAGGAGCATCTCCCRGCTAGCAAACAAAATTACTCCAGCTACAATACTTATTTTGCCAACTGGCCTGGTCCCTTTGTCGACACGGAGCCCCGCCGATTCCATCACGACTGATCTGCCGACGTAACTCCATCTGTTGTGCCCTCAACCGGCCTTTGCCGGACCTCAGTGAAGACGCTTCTACTAGCCCCGGCCTGCTAACTTTCTTGAACGCCATTTCCCCCCGCTTGCTAGCATAGTAATGACTACCTAGCGGCTTCCCTGTTTCATCTATTGCTGTTCGCTCGACCCTATGATCACTAGGCTACATAGCTGATGCCTGCTGGACTGTAAATTAATCACGGTACTCCATTTTGTTTATTTTGTTTATCTGTCGGCCTCAGCCTCGAACTCAGGCCCTGTGTGAAGTTAACTGACCCTCTCTGCCCATTCATCACCATTTTACCTGTTGTTGTTGTCTTAGCTGATTAGCTGTTGTTGTCTTACCCGTTGTTGTCTTAGCTAGCTCTCCCAATCAACACTTGTGATTGCTTTATGCCTCGCGTTATGTCTCTCTCTAATGTCAATATGCCTTACATACTGTTATTTAGGATAGTTATCATTGTTTTAGTTTACTGTGGAGCCCGTAGTCCCACTCAACATGCCTCARATTCCTCTTTTGTCCCACCTCCCACACATGCGGTGACCTCACCCTGCATAACTAGTGTAGTGCGTCCAGAGATGCAACCTCTCTTATCGTCACTCAATGCCTGGGTTTACCTCCCCTGTACCCGCACCCTACCATACCCCTGACTGTACATTATGCCCTGAATCTATCCTACCACGCCCAGAAATCTGCTCCTTTTATTCTCTGTCCCCAACGCATTAGACGACCAGATTTGATAGCCTTTAACCGTACCCTCATCCTACTCCTCTTCTGTTCCTCGGGTGATGTAGAGGTTAACCCAGGCCCTGTGTGTCCCAGGGCGCTCTCATTTGTTGTCTTCTGTAACCGTAAAAGCCTTGGTTTCATGCATGTTAACATCAGAAACCTCCTCCCTAAGTTTGTTTTACTCACTGCTTTAGCACACTCCGCCAACCCTAATGTCCTAGCCGTGTCTGAATCCTGGCTTTGGAAGGCCACCAAAAAATGTGAGATTTCCATCCCCGACTACAACATTTTCCATCAAGATAGAACTGCCAAAGGGGGAGGAGTTGCAATCTACTGCAGAGTAAGCCTGCAAAGTTCTGTCATATTTTCCAGGTCTATGCCCAAACAGTTCGAGCTTCTAATTTAAAAAATGAATCTCTCCAGAAATAAGTCTCTATGTTGGACTGTTACAGACCCATCGCTCCCAGCTGTGCCCGACACCACATGTGATTGATTGCCCCCATCTACCTTCAGGTTTGTTCTGTTAGGTGACTAAACTGGGAGTCCTACAATTAAACTAGATTCCCTCAATCTCACACAAATTATCAAGGAACCCACCAGGTACAACCCTAAATATAAACATGGCACCCTCATAGATATTATCCTGACCAACTGCCCTCCAAATACACCTCTGCTGTTTTTCAATCAGGATCTCAGCGATCACTGCCTCATTGCCTGCAGCGCTATGGGGTCCGCGGTCAAAGACCACCCCTCATCACTGTCAAACGTTCCCTAAAACACTTCTGTGAGCAGGCTTTTCAATCAAACTGGCCCGGGTATCCTGGAAGGATATTGACCTCATCCCGTCAGTAGAGGATGCGCTGGTCGTTTTTAAAAGTAATTTCCTCACCATCTTAAATAACCATGCCCCTTTCAAAAAGAATTGAACTAAGAACAGATATAGCCCTTGGTTCCCTCCAGACCTGACTGCCCTCAACCAGCACGAAAACATCCTGTGGCGGGACTGCACTAGCATCGATTAGTCCCGCGATATGCAACTTTTCAGGAAGTCAGGAATCAATACAGCGCAGTCAGTTAGGAAAGCAAAGGCTAGCTTTTTCAAACAGAAATTTGCATCTTGTAGCTCTAACTCCAAAAGGTTTGGGACACTGTAAAGTCCATGGAGAATAAGAGCACCTCCTCCCAGCTGCCCACTGCACTGAGGCTAGGAAACACTGTCACCACCTGATAAATCCACGATAATCGAGAATTTCAATAAGCATTTCTCTACGGCTGGCCATGCTTTCCTCTGGCTACCCCAACCCCGGCCAACAGCTCCGCAACCCCTGCAGCTACTTGCCCTGCAATTTCTCTTGCCCAAGCCTCCCCAGCTTTCTCTTCACCCAAATCAGATAGCAGATGTTCTGAAAGAGCTGCAAACCTGGACACGTACAAATCAGCTGGGCTAGACAATCTGGACCCTCTCTTCTAAAATGATCTGCTGCCATTGTTGAAACCCTATTACCAGTCTGTTCAACCTCTCTTTCGTATCGTCCGAGATTCCTAAAGATTGGAAAGTGCCGCGGTCATCCCTCTTCAAAGGGGGTGACACTCTAGACAAACTGTTACAGACCTATATCCATCGCCTTGCCTTTCTAAAGTCTTCGAAAGCCAAGTTAACAAACAGATCACTGACCATTTCGAATCCCACCTCCTTCTCCGCTGTGCATTCTGGTTTCCGAGCTGGTCACGGGTGCATCTCAGCCACGCTCAAGGTCACTAAACGATATCATAACCGCATCGATAAGAGACAGTACTGTGCAGCTGTATTTCTGACCTGGCCAAGGCTTTTGGACTCTGTCAATCACCGTATTCCTTATCGGCAGACTCAACAGCCTTGGTTTCTCAAATGACTGCCTCGCCTGGTTTACCAACTACTTTTTCAGATAGAGTTCAGTGTGTCAAATCGGAATGGCCTGTTGTCCGGACCTCTGGCAGTCTCTTATGGGGGTCACAAGGGTTCAATTCTCGGGCGGACTTTTTCTCTATACATCAATGATGTCGCTCTTGTGCGGGTGATTCCTTGATCCACCTCTACGCAGACGACACATTCTGTATACATTGGCCCTACTTTGGAAACTGTGCTAACAAAACTCCAAACAAGCTTTAATGCCATAAACCCTCCTTTCCGTAGCCTCCAACTGCTCTTAAACGCTAGTAAAACTAAATGCATTACTCTTCAACCGATGCTACCGCACCCGCCCGCCCAACTAGCATATCACTACTCTGGATGGTTCTGACTTAGGAATATGTGGACAACTACAAAATACCTAGGTGTTTGGCTAGACTGTAAAGCTCTCCTTCCAGACTCATATAAACAATCTCGGCGATCCAAACAATTAAATCCAGATCGGTTCCTATTTTCGCAACAAAGCTCCTTCATCACCGCTGCCAACATACCCTCGTAATACTGACTTTATCTGTATCGAATCCCTCGACTTCGGCGAGATGTCTTCTAACTAAATTGGCCCTCCAACACCCTACTCAGCGCAACTGGCATGCAGTCTATCACAGTGCCGATCCGTTTTGTCACAAAGCCCCATATACCACACGCAGACTGCGTACCTGTAATCTCTCGTTCTGCCTCGCGCTACATATTCGTGCGCAGACCACTGTCCCAAGATTCTTAAGTCCTTTTCTAGTTATAGCTCTGCCTTAATGGTCAGCTACCTGGTACTTAACAAACAGCACCGTGCAGCCGCGCTCCAGAAGAGGTTATTTCGACATGGTCATCAGAAAGCCATCCTCTTTGGCCGCTTTCTCTTCCCAGTTCTCTGCTGCCATGACTGGAAGACTTGCAAAAATCGCTGAAGTTGGAGAGTTATATCTCCTCACTAACTTTAAGCATCAGCTATCTGAGCAGCTTTCCGATCGCTGCAGCTGTATACAGCCATCTGTAAATAGCCCATCCACTACCTACTATCCCCATATTGTTTTTATTTACTTTTTGCTCTTTTGCACACCAGTATTTCTACTTGCACATCATCATCTCTGCATCTATACCCAGTGTTATTTGCTAACTTGTAATTACTTCACTACTATGGCCTATTTTATTGCTTACCTCCTTACGCCATTTGCACACACTGTATAGACTTTTCTATTGTGTTATTGACTGTACCTTTGTTTATTCCATATGTAAACTCTGTGTTGTTGTTTGTGTTGCATTGCTTTGGCTTTATTTTGCCAGGTTGCAGTTGTAAATGAGAACATGTTCTCAACTGGCTCCCTGGTTAAATAAAGGTGAATAATAATATAAATAAAACAGTGTTTAGGCTACATGTGAACACAGGGTGAATTAATAAGAAGTGAAAATAGACCCAAATTATTAGGGTGAGGCACATGGGCTACTAACAGCTTACTACACAACATACACTTAGTATTACTTTCTTAGTGTCACGATCGTCTTCGTGAGAGAGGAGAGGACCAAGGCGAGGCATGTGCAAAATAATCTCTTTATTTTTTTAAGAGAGAAAAAACACGAAACGAACACTATACATAAATACAAAAAACAAACGACCGTGAAGCTAAATAACGTAGTGCACAGACAGCAACGAACGTTTAACATAGACAATTACCCACAAACACCTAAAGCTATGGTGCCTGTAAATATGGCTCCAATCAGAGACAAAATAACCAGCTATGTCTGTATTGAGAACCAAATCAGGCAACCATAGACTTTCCTAAACACCTACACTGAACACAACATACATACTACAAAACCACCTAAACAATACACACCCTAAACTAGACAAAACACACACACCTCATGTATACTGCTATACTAACTAAACTAATCAAGAATATATATAAAAAGGCCAGGAGTGTGAAAGTTACCCCCCCAAAGGTGCGGACTCCGGCCGCAACACCTAACACAGAATGGGGAGGTTCCGGTTGGGCTTCTATGGTGGCGGCTCGGGGTGCGGGACGTGGACCTCCTCCACCATAGGTCACTACCCGCTTTGGTGTGCGCCTCTGTGAGCGCAATCGCGAGTTCTGGACTGAATTACCCTCCCCATAGGGCGTCACTGAGCAGGGCGGACTGAGGGGTCAGCTTCTGACTGAGGATCGGTGGAGGGACAGCTCGTCGGCAGTCGTGAGGGACCCGATGCTCCAGACTGAGGGCGTCCGCTGAAGGGCGCTCCTGGGGCACTGGCGTGGCTGGTTTGGCGGGATCTGGCTGGTGCGTGGCGGTATTCTGGTTGCTCTGGCGATTGGCGTCCTGCTGTGCGACGGCTTGCGGTCTGGCGGATCCTGTAGGTTTGGCTCGGCGATCCTGGCTGGCTGAGTCGTGGCGGATCCTGGCTGTGGCTCTGGCGATACCTGGACTGGGTTGGCTCTCGGCGGATCCTGGGCTGAGTTCGGATCTTGTGCATGAGCGGATTCCCTGGCTGGCTGCGCTTCGCTGGCGGCTGGGGGGGCTTTTCGGAATATTCCCTTGGCTGGTTCGGTCCTCTGGCTGTCGTGGGTCTGCGCTGGTGCGGTTGGCGGCTCGCGGATCCGGCTGGCTGGCTCTGGCGGAGTCCTTGGTGGTGTGGCTCTGGGCGGATCCTGATGAGAATGGCTTCTAGCGGCCCTGATGACGAACTGGCTCTGACGGCTCGGGACAGATGACGGGCAGTCTCTGAGATGAGCGTCGGACGATGGAATGCTCAGATGGGCTCGCTGCGGGTGACGGATGCTTCAGATGGCTTGTAGGATGCTGCGAGCAGGGAGTCGGATGGTCAGATGCGACTGGCTAGACGGATGGCTCAGGATGGCCTTGCAGAGCGGGAGCTCTGGCGATAGGCGCCTGTAGGCCTGGTGGCTGTGGTGCCGGAAGTGAGGTACTCACGGCTAAGAAACCGCTCCTTCTGCTAGTGCGGGGAGCAGGACAGGGTAAGAACTGGGTTCTCAAGGCGCACTATGACTAGTGCGTGGTACGGGGACGGGTGATACGGGGGCTGAGGGTACGCACCTCAGGACGAAGTGCGGGGAGAAAGATCAGTGCGTACAGGGCTCTGGAGACGCACATGAGGCTTGGTGCGTGGTGGCCGAACTGAAGGCACTGGGCTGGATACACGCACCACAGGGAGAGTGCGTGGAGGAGGAACAGGTCTGGAGAGGCACAGGAGGCTTAGTGTGGTGGTGTCAGCACTGGTGGTACTGGGCTGGGACACGCCCCACAGGGCTAGTGGAGGAGCAGTAACAGAGGCACAGGACTTCTGGAGACGCACAGGAGGCTTTGTGCGTCTGTAGCACTGTCTTAACCAGACGGGTAGGACGGTATGGAGAGCTGTTCGGTGACATTAACTCACAACAGTTTATTCGGACGGATGCCGGTGCCTCATGCACCAAACAGTACATCCCTCATAACTCTCTCCTCCAATTTCCATTAACTCCTTTACTGGTCTCTGCGTCGCTCACCTCCAAATCCGCTCACCGGCTCCTTACAGTAAGCAGGAGGAGTTGCTCACGTCTCCCGACTGACCCAACTAAACTACCGAGAGCCCCCCCCCAAGCAACATTTTGGTTTACTTAACGGGGTTCATAGCCTTGTTTCCGCGCTGCCTCCTCATATCGCCGCCTCTCTGCTTTCGCTGCCTCCAGCTCAGCTTTGGGGCGGCGATATTCTCCTGGTTGAGCCCAGGGTCCCTTTCCGTCCAATATTTCCTCCCAAGTCCACGAGTCCTGGTTCCTCTCACGCTGCTTGATCCATGGTTGGTGGGTAATTCTGTCACGATCGTCTTCGTGAGAGAGAGAGGACCAAGGCGCAGCGTGTGCAAAATACATCTCTTAATTTTTTAAGAGAGAAAAAACACGAAACGAACACTATACATAAACTAACAAAACAACAAACGACCGTGAAGCTAAATAACCTAAGTGCACAGACCAGCAACGAACGTTCAACATAGACAAGCCTATGGCTGCCTTAAATATGGCTCCCAATCAGAGACAACAATAACCAGCTGTCTCTGATTGAGAACCAAATCAGGCAACCATAGACTTTCCTAAACACCTACACTGAACACAACCCCATACATACTACAAAACCCCCTAAACAATACACACACCCTAAACTAGACAAAACACACAAACATCCCCCATGTCACACCCTGACCTAACTAAACTAATCAAGAAAATATATATAACAAAGGCCAGGGTGTGACACTTAGCTACAGTATACACATCTCCCCTGCATATTACATAATTTATTCAGCAGMATACAAGACATTTTTGGACTCACCTCACTTTAACAGGAAGGTGGCGTGGCGGTCCTTCGTTGGAAAATTGTGTCATCAAACTTTGTCATCAAAGTCTGGTATTCTCTGGATTTATGGTGCATTCAAGACAACTGGGAACTCTGGGGGAAAAAAGGTTGAATCATGAGGAAGTCAGTGATCTTCAGGTCGTAGCTCTAGAAAGAGGCCTGAGTTCCCGATTTACAATTTAGAGTAAGATGAAAGTTCAAAACATATTTTCCCAGTCGTAACTCATTTTTTCCCGAGTTCCCAGTCGTCTTAAACTCACTAAAGTCAGATTTTGCCGTTCCAAGTTAACAGCTGTTTTGAGCACGGCACAAATCATGCTTCACTGACAGCATGGCCAATGTTGTATGTTTATCATTTTAAACTAGGAAAAGAGACCCTTAATCTTGGACTTGGGACCACACGGCCACTCCACTGAATAGCAGGCTAATGATTGCTTTGCAATGCTTGCAGTTAGCCAATGATTCCTTCCAAACCACTCATTGTTTTAATTAGATTTTTTATTTTTATTTAATCAGTTCAGAACAAATTCTTATTTACATTGACAGCCTACTCCAGTCAAACCCAGACAACGCTGGGCCAATTGTGCACCGCCCTATGGGACTCCCAATCACGGCCAGATGTGATACAGCCTGGATTCAAACGAGGTACTATAGTGACGCCTCTTGCACCGAGATGCAGTGCCTTAGACCACCACGCCACTCTGGAGCCCAAATTGTTGAATTTGCGATTTCCAACTTGTGTAATGTTTATGTCCAATGGCAGATGAGCACTGATACGTTTTATCTATAATTTCTCTTYATTATTTCTCTTCATWTAACAAGGATTAAAAAGGATTTGCCAGTAGATTGTCAACTTCATTCATGATGATGACTGCTACATATGATTTTGAAAGTATGATGTTGACATGATCAGTCCAATCAAAGCTACTGTAGATATAACGTGATTTGACGTCATTTTATCTGTGGCCAATGACCTTGAGCCTTCTTGGATGGGCACTTCTAATGTAACCCTATGGCAGCACCCAGAGGGCTTGAATTTTCGAGCGCTACCATTAGACTTGGCGGTGACGTAGTGTCCCCATGAGTAACAGAACACTGAGCCGATCACGGCGCAACGCTCCGTATTTTCTGCTGGCTTGCCCCACCACCACAGAAAGGTGAGCTAGGCTGAAACACCTGCATTTTGGAGCTCCCTTACTCAAGAAAACAAAAAAGAGACCATGTTTGTATTCGGCTTTATTAACTCAATGATATATATATATTTTTTTTTACATTGTTTGCAAAGTGATATGTGACACTTTTAATGCCAAAATAACATGCAAAACAGGCAAGCTAAAAAATGTGGGGCTCTGCTGCACCTGCCCTGAATGACAGGTCGCCACTGCCCCTGGGCCAAATTCGTCCTGCAGGTCGCCAGTTGGGGAACCATGTCTTAGAGATACTGGACTTGATGAGAAGGGGGAAAACTGCTGGGGGTGGTTCTCTTCTGGCTGTTCAACCAATCCAGTAAATGTGGAGGAGGATTTAAGATGGATGTTGCCTTGGTCGTGTTCGAGAGAATAAAATCAACTGCAGGCAACTGCTRACTGACTGATATACAAATCACCTTGCATCATAAATAAAGACTCATTATTATTTGTAGATCAGTCAGTCAGTCACAATTTACACATGATACATTGGGGTTTTGAGCCTCTCTAAGACGGTCAACTTTGACGTCCAAACCCGGAAGTCGCGTCACAGGCTTTCTTTCCATTTCCCCTGAAAACCGGAACATACGGTTGTTGTGGACTCTGCCCGACTCCGCAGAGGCTATAGTCACAGATATAACAATGAGCCAGATGTTTCATTTTATATTTAATGCTGAAGCATCCGGTTGGCGTTTCTACTCACCACCTAATATGGTGATAAGAGGAAGCTCAGTAGCCGGCAGTGGGAGAAGATGGAGCGAGATGGATTTAGCTAATTTTCTCGTTGATGAAACATTTGATCTCAATACAGTTTTATTCAATACAGTTTTCTGTTTTCAAAACTAGAATCTCTTACGAACAGAATGGACAAAGTTTTGTAGACTTGACCCTTTGCCAAAGTTTWAAAAAAATGCTTTGTTTAGGAGTGCAAGGGCGAGTTGACGTATTGCACATGCGCACTTCAAATAGTAACTGTTCCCTAACGGAAATATGCAAACACGTGCTAAAACGCGCCAATAGGATCTCACTAACTCGYGCTTGTCTCTGCCCACCTCATTGCTTGTTCTGCCCACTATGATTAATTTGCTCCCGGTGGAAACGACAGGCTGTGGTCTATCTTGGGTTAGTTATAAAAAAATCTTTGCTACAGTGTCGTGGTGAATAAAATGGGAATCTCATTTGTTGTCTCTGCAAAGAGGGCGTTTCGGGAATGAAGTAATCTCGCGTAGGGTATGGAATATAGATCATTGATACTGTACTGTTTGTCTAGTCAATATTTTCACAAGTAGATAGCCTATTGAAAATGTCAGCATAGCCATTTGATGGTCTCTCTATTCGAATAACCGAGTCGATGCAAAGACTTGTTAGGCGGGTCGTTGTCGGGGAAAATGACAGGGGGGACTAAAACAGGGAGGAATGGCAGCTAACCTTGCTAATGGGAGTGTACTGTACGGGTAGACATTTCACAATGTAAGTGTATCAAACAAAATCAGTAGGTGGCCATTGTAGCCAAGTTGTTTGAGCGCATGTAGTGCACGGTTATAATGCTTACATTGTATCAGCATCCAGAGTGTAGATTTGCTGCAAGGCAAGCGTTTCCCTTTTTTTGTGTGGCTATCCGTGGTGGATAATGATGGTGGCTGGGACTCTGATCACACACTGTTACTGCTACACTGCTCGAGTAGGCTACAATGTTGCACTGCTGMGCTAAATCAAACAGAATCAAGAAATTCATATTACCATTGGATTAACACACGGGCTAATCCTGTGTTCATAAGGGTTGGTATGCCACGTAATTTTTATTCTATGTGCACGTCAAAATACAGTGGCYTACTACCAGAATAGATGTTCTCCAGACTAAATAATATTGAAGCCCTTTTGACAATTATGTGATRGGGATTATCTATTTTGCATGCACTATATGTCTTTGAATAATTTAGGCCTGGTGTTGTGTTGCAGTACTGATCAGCGAGGTCTGCTGCAATTATGGATGATCATCATCATCACCATCATCACCATCATCAACTTCATCATCACACACAGGGAAGCATGTCACCATCATATGTTCCAAGGAAGAGGAAGGCTTCACAGCCAAAACAAAAAAGTGGTGTTCCAATACCAGGTAAATGTCACTAAATTATCACTAGATGTTTGACAAGTTGTCAGTTTACTGAGCAAACTTCAGAGCTAAATGACATGCTAAATGACATTCTGTCCAAGTCTGTCTCTGGCCAGTTGCAATTGCAAATGTCTTTAATCTTKATTTTTATTGCCTGTGTAGTCTCCATTTATGTATTCCATGCA
Source organism: Salvelinus sp. IW2-2015 (assembly GCF_002910315.2). Taxonomy (NCBI): domain Eukaryota; kingdom Metazoa; phylum Chordata; class Actinopteri; order Salmoniformes; family Salmonidae; genus Salvelinus; species Salvelinus sp. IW2-2015. The sequence goes on along the minus strand of NW_019942515.1, from coordinate 321,897 downwards.
TATTGTCTCGGAAACTCTCTTTTAATAGTGTTTTGTCGGAAAAGAGATGAACTAATGAAAATGTACCCATAATCCAACAGCTATCCAGAGGATGTCAGATATGAGTGTGATGAGTATGATTGGTGCTCCACCTAAGGTAAGAATAAATACCCTAGTCAAAAAATCCTATTGGATTAGTAATTTTTCCAACAGAATCCTATAGGATTCTCACAATTCTATAGGATGTTGTGTCACCTCTATCAGAATCTTATTGGACTACTTTTTCCCTTTTGGAAAACAAAATCAATCCCATTGGATCCTATAGGTTTTTGATAAATCTTGTAAGATTTTGTCAACCCAATCAGAAGCCTATTATTTTAAAAAAAATCTTAATTGAACCCATTAAATTATAGTTTGATGTAATTTGTTCCAGTACTATACTACAACATTAAGTACAACATTTTCGTTGATCGGAAACAACGGTTCTATATTAATTTTGGTTTTATTCACCACCACAATATGGGAGTGATTCAAGGCTGCAWGTTCATTTGCAGTATGACCACCAGTACAGTACACCTTTTTCAAAAAATAACTCACTTGAGTTATTTGATTTGATTCTTATTCATTCAACTTCCTGTCTTTGAATTTGACATTACAATATGACATACAATGCTATATACAGTTTTACAATAACACAAGATTTTAGGGAGTTTTCCCCTTAGAATGCACAGCATCTTTACATTGCTTATATGCAATTAAAAAGTAGAAGGAAAATACATTTTTAGGTACAGTAACATTTACATTTTAGTCATTTAGCAGACGCTCTTATCCAGAGTGACTTACAGTAGTCATACTGGTACCTCGTGKGAATCAAACCCACAACCCTGGCTTTGCAAGTGCCACGCTCTACACGGGGCACAAAGATATGAGCATTTCTTTACTTTGATATATAATAGTCACCTATGCATACAGAACAGAGAATGCTCCCTTTACGTCTTTATGTTGGGAGAGGAAAAGAAAAACAAAGATTAAAGGGGACCCTCCACCTCTTTCGCTCCCAGGGTTGTACCTTTTATTGCGATTCCATAGTCCCAAATTTATTGCTCACCATATGTCTGCTGCAGAGGGATGAGAGAGAGCCATGAGAAAATGAGTTTAGATCAGTCATGGAAATAAATGTGCTGAAAACAAATTGTCTCCCTATTTAAAAAGGAGATGGTGAACAAGCTATGAATGAGCTGGAGGGTCGGTGCTCCATATGTTAAGCAGCCAAGTTCGCTATGGTGTAAATCAAATATAGCCAAGTTTTGAGGATAATCCTTTAGAATGTAATGTACATATCTATACAATTCCTTCTACAAAATGTATAGAAATCCTATAGGAGACAAAAACATTTCTATCCTATAGGATTCTAATGCAAGGATCCAATTAGAATCTAATAGAAAAATCAAATCAGATGTTGGAACCAGTTCTATTGAACTCCTGTAGGATTATATCCTCCGTCGACTGTGTCCTTAACCACTCTCTACCCCTCTCTATATCTGTCTCCATATCTGTACATGCATCTGTCCTGTAAAAAAATGAATCATTTAAAAAAATGTACCCTAGTCAAAAAATCCTATAGSGTTCCAATAAAAAATTCAGATTAGAATCCAATAGGAAATCGTATCAGATTTTGGATCCAGTCCTATTGAAATCCTATAGGATTCGTTCCAAAATCTGATAGTATTTTCTATTGGATTCTAATAGGATTTATTTATTGTAATCCTGTAGGATTTTTTGACTAGGATAATACAGTATTTTGTTTCAGTTCTACTTGGCCATTATGGGTGTTCTGGCCAAAGAATGGGTGCACTATTCCAGTCCTCAATATGAAACTGAAATAACGACAATCATATGATGATCTACAAATTATTTAGCATTAAGCACTTCTACATCAACGTACAGTATGATGGTCCTTATTGCAGTTTTCACAATACAACCATGTAAGGTACTGTAGGACACTGGATATCTGCTTTACAATTCTCTAATTTAATATTATAGAATGATGACCCTCATGCCCAGGTGACTCAAAAAATGAAAAGAACATATGGCAGAAAAAGGTAAATGAGTTTCCTTTTTTTTTATTGTCCATTTCTATCAATTGTCCCACCCATCAGTGTAATGAAATCAACTCCTACCTTTTCAATCCTCTAGGTATGAGGATCTGCAGAATGTCTCCCTGGGCTCTGGTGTGGAGGATTCAACCAGCGAGACGTCCTGCTGCTCCGTGGTGTCTTCCAGCCTAGCTGTAGCCAACGGGGAGCTGCCTCCCCCTCCACCTCCCTCTGCCAGACTGCCTCACAGGCTGGTGGCTAAAGACTGTTGGCCCAACCAGGCTCCAGACACAGGCAGGGCCCAGGGCCGGGGTCAGGAACCACCTCCACCCTCCGATTTTGCCATGAAGAAAATGCGGAGAGTGGAGGTGGACAACGGAGCACCTTCTGTTACAAATTTCCCTCCGGAAGTGAGACACACAGGTAGTTATTGTATCTTGCAACCATCAATCTCTTATTTTATGACTCTTTCTCTTACATACAGGTATTCAAGTTTTAGTTCATGCTGAATGTTTCCTTTGATGCAGTTCCAGTTCCTGTTGGAGGTGGACATGTCCATAGCCATGTCCAAAGTGGTCACTCGGTCGGAGGTGGACATGTCCATAGCCATGTCCATAGTGGTCACTCAGTCGGAGGTGGACATGTCCATAGCCATGTCCAAAGTGGTCACTCAGTCGGAGGTGGACATGTCCATAGCCATGTCCAAAGTGGTCACTCGGTTGGAGGTGGACATGTCCATAGCCATGTCCAAAGTGGTCACTCGGTTGGAGGTGGACATGTCCATAGCCATGTCCAAAGTGGTCACTTGCATGGAGGTGGACATGTACATAGCCATGTCCAAAGTGGTCACTCGGTTGGAGGTGGACATGTCCATAGCCACATCCACAGCGGTCACTTGCATGGAGGTGGACATGTCCATAGCTATGTCCAAAGCGATCACTCGGTTGGAGGTGGACATGTCCAAAGCGGTCACTCGATTGGAGGTGGACATGTCCAGTGCAATCACTCAATTGGATGTGGACATCTCCAGAGCAGTTACCCTATTGGAGGTGGACTTGTCCAGAGCAGTTACTCTGTTGTAGGTGGACATGTCCATAGCAGTCACTCTATTGGAGGTGTAGCTATCCAGAGCAGTCACAGTCACCCAGCAGAGCCGTCCGAGGAAGAGAAATCTAAAGTCTTCACCTTCACAACCAAGAAAGAACCTCCTGTCTACCCCCCAGGTGAGAGGACAAAGGATTAGCAAATAGAATGTCACCATAGATAAACTCTCTGGCAACACTTTAGTTGTTGATCATAAGCTTGTGTAATAACACTGTAATTACTCTAGTAAAAATGTTGTATTAGCATGATGTTACATATATCTTTGAGAATTGCATAGTAATGGAGTAGGGATTGTTCCTTATCCTACGTTTAATAATTTAAAAAAAACTCTACTTCCTGTGTGGAACAGGAAGTCAAGAGGAGAGGTGGCAGCTGATGATCCTGGGGAAAGGGCGAGTCACCTGCCCCAAGTGTAAAAGTGTGAGCAGGAAGACTGTGGAGGGACTGAAGAAACATATGGAGAACTGCCGAGTGGTGTGTCTGCACCATCCTCACAATAACAGCCTCACATGTTGTACTCACATTGGTTCAACTGAATTTCAAAAACTAAACAAATATGTTTTTTGTAGAATCCCTTCACGTGTCAGCAATGTGGGAAACAACTGAAATCTTCCACTGGAATGAAGTACCACATCATGGCAGACCACAATAACCTGGTAAGGCCATTCCCCCATCTGAAGCCTGTTTTGGTGTGTTTCATGTTGATGTTGGTTTTAACTGTCATATTTTGCCAGCCCTCGCCAGATGACATAAATGGCCTGGATGACCAGTCCATGAAGGAAAAACTGAGGAAAGTGCTGAAACGGATGGGCAAATTAAAATGCTCTAAAGAGGTATGATTCCTCGCTGGCGTCTGTATCTGAAATTCTAGTACAGATTTCACTTTAACCCATTGTTGGTAGTCTTCCTAGGCAGATGGGTTGCCTCCCACAATAACAATGTTCTAACAGGTCAGGGATTTCTGATACTACATTGTTGGTGCAGGGGAACTAAAGATTTGTTCCATTCTAAAGGACTGTATGTTACATTACAGGGCTGCACTGGTAGTTTCACCAGCATCATGGGTTACCTGTACCACATGAAGAAGTGTGGGAAGGAGGAGTCTGAGCTGGAGAAGCTGCTTCTCAACTGCCAACACTGTGGCAAGGTCTACAAGTCTAAGGCAGGCCTGGAGTACCACCTCAAGTCAGAGCACGCACCAGTGAGTTTTCCATTGCACTGCCTTTACAGTATACACTTCTCCACGAATAAGACAGTTGGTCTTTCAAGGTTACAATTCACTGGGAGACGTTCCATCACACAACATGCCATTGTACGTACAATCTGTAGCAGTTACATCCTTGCAACTTCAATGTCACACATTTGTCTCAGTATATCCGCCTTCTCATTCTCCCAGAAGACCCCATTTCTTTGAGTCTCTTTTGAGTCCAATTTATTTGAGCTTTTCTTGAGTGGGAGATGATAGACAGTTGTCTCCTTCTCCCCCGCAGGTGCCCCAGAATGCGGAGGAGGATGAGGTGAAGGCCCAGAGAGAGCCCAACCCTGAGAGGACGCCCAGCGGCCGGGTCAAACGCATGTCAGCCCAGGTGGCTGTTTTCCACCTACAAGAGATTGCTAATGACGAGCTGGCTAAGGAGTGGCCCAAGAGGAAGGTCATCGGGGACCTGGTCCCCGACGATAAGAAGGTGAGGGATCTTCAACACTAAGATGGTCCTAGAGCTGTGCTCATGTATCTATTCCTGTGTAAACATTGACCTCCTGATCAACCATTATTTTTCTCTTGCGTTCCACAGCTGAGATATGCACGCCCAGGGCTGCCTGCCTTCAGTCAGGAGGTCCTTCGGAAGTGGAAAAATGAAGTGAAGCTGCAAAAGAAAGTGCAGTGCCCAAACCTGGTACGAACCATACGTTTCTAAATAATCTTTCATCCCATATTGCCTATAGTAGAGATTTTACTCGCTGTACTATACTTTGCTTATATTGTGACTGGGGAACTTTCTGGTTTCCCTCAGGGCTGTGTCTCGGTCTACACCAGCGTGTCTGGACTGAAGGCTCACCTTGGGCTCTGCGGAAGGGTAACAAAATAGATTTCCTCACACTGCTCCCCTCTCTTTCACTTCCAAGTACTGCAACGTATCCAGAATACAGTGAAAATTATTCAGCTGAAACCGAGTCAATTCTTACGTTTTCTTTTAGCATTCAAACCTAATTTTAGCAGAAATGTAACCCATTATTAAGCATCTACTTCAACCAAATTGTGTCTCTCTCGATGCAGGGGGACTTTGAAGCAGGGAAATATAAATGCCTAATCTGTAAGAAAGAGTTCAACTCTGAGAGTGGGGTGAAGTACCACATCAACTCTGTCCACTCCCAGGTCAGAAATTAAGTTAGGACTTTTCACCACCTTGATGATCTACTCTATCATATGAATTTATACTTTTTTGCCATATGAATACACTATTGCAAAAATACATTGTAGTGATTTTTGGTGGCACACAATACTAATTTCCTTTGTCCTGTGTTTTCTTAGGACTGGTTTGCGGTGACCTCAAAATCCAAGAACTTTAAGGTTCTGAAGGCCAAGGCCAAGGAGAACAGCACCGTGGACGACCCCATTGTCCAGCACAAGACCCTCCATGTCTTCACCCCTGTCCTGGAGCCCTGGCAGGACATGCAGATGGGACCTCCACCAACGGTGCCCGAGCCAGCCCTGCAGGTCAACCCTGAGGCCGCAGAGGGAAAGAGGAGGGGGAAGGGTAGAGGGAAGGAGAAGGACTGCTATGACTTCACTGGCAGTGAYCACTCCAGCAGTAGCAGCAGCGGTAGCTCCAGCAGTGAATCAGAGACAGAGGAGCTTGATGGCCAGAGACACGACGTTGACCAATGGGCACTGCAGAGACCCAGTATCATCGAGACCCACCCCGATGTCGCCAAGCAACCCAGAAGCAACCCCTAGTTCGTCCGATCACCTGACTTCAGATTAGGGGTCTGTTCAGGAGGGTGCAACGTTACAGAACATTCAAATAGAAATGCATTGTGCATTGGTTCTGGGATGTGTAGTCTGTGTGTTTCAACTGTAACTATGAGGTCATCTTAGCCAACATTTAATGTGCTTTATTATTTTAAGTTTGATAACTCTTGTTTTGTTTTCTGACATGCTTACTTAGACTAATCTTTTAACCCCTATTCTGACAAGTGCTTATGTGTTGGCTTGTGCTCCTCGATTCAGACTGTGCCTAGTGTATGGATCTATTATTTCATACAACTCCTTTATTATACCTTACATGTTATCAGACCTCTTCTTTACAATGCATATTTAACCAATAGCATGTGGTGTTAATGTAGTGTGAATTTTATATATTGGATAGTGATATGATAACACAGGATACATTTGAGATACAGTGGTTGTCGGTTATAGTTGTCAGTGATGTTTTTTAACGCTGCATTGTTTGTTGATGTACACTGTCCAGATGGAAATAGGTGCAGTTGTCATTTCATTTACTTCCTGTGTGGCCCTGTACTGTTTCTGCAGATGTATGAATGTATTTTGTTTACTCTTCTGTTGATATTTCTGTCAGTGCACTTCTGTTCAAACTAGGTTTTGAGTAGATTCATATCTATTTTATTTAGTATTGAATAATGAACTGGCCCTTGGACATTTTTAAGTGATCCCTCACACATGATGTTAACGATAGGTTTTCTCTATTTGATGCCTTTTAAAATCGACTAAGATAAGTTAGACAACCAATGTCTTTCTGTTCAAAGGTTCAGCTCAGGTCCATGATTCCTGTGACCAAAACAAGAGGCATTACGCATGCACTTTTATATTGAATGAAATGAAGTGCTCAGTTTAACGATAGGCATTCCCATAACCCAACCTTGTGAAGGGTGACAAGTGTGCCCTAATTTGTTGTCTGGCATTAGACTGCTTCTTGAGATTGTGTTCAGTCTTCACTGTTTTGAATCAACTGTTGTTTGTCAAAAATGAAAAATATTACACTTCAATTCCACATTTGTGTACATTTCTATTAATGGAAAATCTATTGTTTCAAGTTTTAGAAAACAAAATGCATTATACCTTCTTTTTTTAAAGTACTGTAGGCCTAATTCGCTGCTATTTTTAACTACCAGGAGTGTTCGCTATATCAACAGGTGAAATAAAATATTAACATAATGCTACTAATTTTCCATTCTCATTTTTGCCCTTCTTTCCTTACACAGTAAACAGTGTTCTACTAATGCCTGCATTAGTGAGGGTGATGCACAAGCTCTGGTTGTATCCACTTTGGCACAGGGCCCCACCTGTGGCAGGAAAGGTGTATTGCAGCCATGCACCAAGGTAATATTTAGTTTCGAACAGAAGGGGGCAGCAGTCTACCGGCCAATCTCGTCTATTTGGTCACAACAAATAAGGCGGTCTCCAGCTAGATCCACGCTCTACAGAATACCGATTGAGAATATTACAGATAAAGTACGTTATTGTTGCTGTTTGCGGCGATAAGGACTTTGAAGGAGGTTTAACCGGTAACTATAGTTTCTAATTTAAGTGACCGTATATCTGTATTTCATCGTAACCTAACCATATTGGCACGAACATGGGGATTCGAACCGGGGGTTAGAGGACAGGCGCGAGTCAGGCCAACTGGGAAACGAGGTCTATAAACCATGAGCCACGGGATAGTATAGAGCCTTGGAAGAAATGTCTGATGTCTTTTGTGTTGTACGAGTCTGCGCGGTTAACTAATTTTTACCACAGACCCTGTCCCAGTCGTTATTATGACAGACGTCTCAAGAAAATCTATGTACAGTAGCTAGCTACATAGCTAGCTATCTTGTAGCATATTGACATTAGCTAGCTAACTAGCTAACCCCGGACACTTCCTACATAAACTTGCTGTAGCAAGTGTGTAAGTAGCAACTGTAGCTAGTTATGGCATAAAAGTCCAGTTCGCCAACGTTAGTTTTGTCATCACTAACAATTTGTCAGTTTTTTACTACTTTTAGTCGATTATCGATTTGAATCAATCAGTCAGTCAATGCAAATCAGTCAGTGGCCCATACTCCCACATTTGGGTAGGCTAGTTGGCTACTACATGTGCCCTCGAGTCATCTGCCAAATATGAGTGATGTGATTAACTAGCCAATAGCCAGTTTAGCTAACTAGCAAGAAATTGTATCATGCAATATGCACTGCAGTCATTCTGTGAAATTTGCAAATAAACTACGGTATTCACTGTCCCATGTTTCAACTGGTGAAGTCTCTCCTTCCCTCTCTCTCAGGTATGCTGTAGGACGTATGCCTGTGCCCGAGAGTTGCACAGTGAGGCTGTTGAGGCTKCCTCTCACCAAGAAGAGTTGCTCAGTAAACTTGTCTAGGCTTTCTGTGATAAAGAGGTGCTCAGTAAGGCTGTCAAGGCTTCTTGTGACAGATAATTGGTGCTCCGTAAGGTTGTGTAGGTTACCTGTGACAAAGAAGAGGTGCTCAGTAAAGTTATCTACTCTGCCTGTGACGCAAAAGTGTTGCTCAGTAAGGTTGTCTAGGCTGTTGATGGCAACCATTGCCCAGAAGTTGGGCAAACAGGGTAGCGAATCCATGGGCTTACCCCATGGCGAGGAGACAGAGGAGCAGACTGATCCACACAAAAAGCCTCAGGCAGAGGCGCAGACCAATCCACATGATAAACCACAGGACACCAATGGGGAGGCTGTCTGTGCTGCATCTGAACAAGGTAAGCAGCAGAGAGAGAGTGACACTGTTTAATAAAGTGAAGTGTCCCAGGACTCCCTAAAAACATGCTTCAATACAGCTATGAGCAGAAGTGACCTTTCACTAACCTTTTAACTAACCTTAACCTAATTCTCTTAACCTGCAACGATAATTCACCTAACCTGCTGTGCAAGTTCTCCTAACCTACTACAAAAACAGTCACTTCCTGTCATATTTGTATCGAAGTGGTGTGTTTTTAGGGAATTTTGCATTCCATACTGCATGTAGTGGAGTACAGACCCCACCATGTTCCTATGTTTCCCCAGGCCAGGATCTGACTCCAGAAGAGCTTCCTGTACCATCTTCCACCCCGGGAAATCGTCTACAGAGAAAAAGAGTCCCTAATCCAAAATATCAGAGAGAACCAGACACGACCAACCGTGAGTGCCTGAACTTAAATAAACTGGTTATTAATATTGTGTACTAGCAGTAGCCTAATATATGCCGAGATGATAGCGCAAACCAACTTGCCTCTTTTGTTGCTCTGATTTTATATTTTGGTAAATTTTTTCTGTATAGTACAATGTCCTGACTCAACAAAAAAGCCAAGGAAAAAGATGGGCCTGAAAATATCCGTAGTCTCTAACACAGAAACTGACCAGCAGGAGCCTGACAAAAAGACCCCAAAACCGAAACCCCCCAAAAAGACACCTGCCAAAAAGATACCACAAAAAAAGGCACCACAGAAAAAGCCAGTGGTCTCGAGCATAGACAGTGACAAGGGGCTTATCAAACAGACCCCTGCCAAGAAGACCTCTGCCAAGAAGATACAAAAGGAAACACCACAGGTCAACTCCACGCCCGCCCCTGCAGTCCCGGAACTGAGAGAGACCCCAGAGGAGCCTGAAACCACCCCTAGTGGCAGACCCAAGCGGAGGGCAGCAAAAGCGTATGTGACATCATCTAGTCCCCCATCATTTTGATTCTGTTACAGCAAGTAAGCAGTCTTTGATGGTAATGAGATGATCCTATACAATATGCCTATTAGTGGAGATTTCAGTGAATGAGCAGTAGTATTATTCTTGTTTGGCCTGTGTTTTATACAGCTACCTTTGACTCCCTATGCTTTTTCAATATCTCATTCACTTTTGATTGTCACGATTATAAAACAATCAGAAATGACCACCAAATCAAACTTTATCTTTTCACATCAAAAGCAATTTCAGTTTGGAAAAAGTCATGCTCAATTGACCCATTGTTGTATGTTTCTGTTCCATCTCAGTGCATTGCAGTACCTCCATACCCTGGCCAAGGAGGTATACAACCAACCTGACAATGGTACTAAGAACGACTGGGAGTCTAGCCCAGTCCCCAGCCCCAGCTCAACCCAGCCCCAGAAACGGACCAGAGGCAAGGGCAAGAAGAGGAAGGCCCCTGATTTTGACAGTGACAACGCCGCAGAGGATRTGGACTTTGTTCCAGAAAATCAAGACACTGAGGCGGAAAGTGAGGATGAAGATACTCAAGAAGACTTAGACTTGGAGAAGAGGCACACACCACTGAAAGACCTTAGATCCAGACGCATTTCCAGAGGTCTTGTGAGTGGCATTTTTTTTTTTACAGTAGATTGTGATAAATGGACTAGCAGACAGAGAGATATTGAGAGGGATTTTGCCCACTAGGCGACCACAGTCTGAGACCAATGACAAGCTAAATTAAGACTTTTGTGTTACCGTTGTCATGTTATATTTTTTGTCACTCAGTCAAGTCAAGTTCGATACCATGGTAATTCCCCCAATGGACTGTCAAACAACATGATGGGACCCATCTGGATGTGCACCAAAACCACCAAGACCTTGTAAGTGGCTTACCTGTCTTTTATGTAGCAATAAAAAAAAGTAGGTTTTATTGCTTACTGCCAGTAGGGGGTGCTCAATGCATTACATTATTCACTCCTGGGTCTTTGGTCCTGGCTCTTTCTGTGTGTTTGACAGCCGTGATGAACACTGTAACGAATGGGTTTTTGCTGAGTGGATGCCTTCAGAGAAGGATTGGCATTGCTTGTCGGACAGGTAGAAATATCATTACACATTTGATTATTACATTATACTTGATCTTCCGGGGAAAAATATTACATGTATCCCACATACCGAGTAACCCAGGAATACATCAAATGTTTGGTATGCGTTTCCCCTACCAGTGAGGCTGAGAAGTATCTACCGCAGGAGATGATGTCAACAGCCTTCACCTTCTCCAGAGAGGGCATCAGGGAGGAGACTCCTCTGCACAGAATGAAGAGGTAGATCCTTTGTAGCGCAATTTGTAATTGTGGTGCTTGCAACACCAAGGTCTTGATCAAGTCCTTGAGATAGATAKATATATAAGTATCTTACTGTTGTTTATTGTCCAGGTTTGAGTGCCTGCCACCCCACCCTGAGCGCTGGGACATGCTATTCTATACGGGCGGCCCGGTGTGGGCCATGGACTGGTGCCCCTCCCCCGATGGCGCCCCTGCCAGCCAGTACGCTGCCATCTACTGCCACAGGAACCTGGACGACCAGCACAGGATGAACGAGTTGTACACCAAACCTGGACTCATCCAGATTTGGGACCTGGGACAACTCCAGTACAACACCAGGTAGGAAYCATGGCAATGGGCCAGTTAATGGCGATCAGTGTAATATCAGTCTTTCTCTATCGCTACAATCTTCTTGATGTTTCTACCTTTCTCTGGGCTATTTCCCCCCACCATCTCTCTGCTCCATCCCTTCACTCTCACCCTCCTCGTCTCTCCCCAGTCCCCAGTCCTCTCCACGACTGGCTTATGGTATTGCCCAGGATAAAGGCTTTGTGTGGAACCTGAAGTGGTGTCCTGGAGGAGCCTGGGAGCTGCCCACCACTAACAGGAAGGTAGGAACAGCAGCACACAGATATACACAAAGAACTGGCGTGTTAAATCAACATCAGTAATGTATGTTACTGCATAATGGCTCCATGTGACTGTAAAAGAGAACTGTATGAAACACACAAAAATATGTAAAATGTATGACTCTCTGATCCTCTCTCCCTGTCTCTCTCTTTCCTTCTCTCCTCCCTTTCTCTTTGTCTCTCTCTTTCCTTCTGTCCTCCCTCTCTCTGGCAGGCCCCTCATATGCCCAGACTGGGTCTCCTGGCTGCCTCCACATCAGATGGCCACATCACTATCTACAGCCTGCCTCACCCCGACACACTAATGGCCCGCAGGAAACACACCGCTAAAGGTTAGCATGCTCGTTTAAAGTGGAACTGACAGCGTTTTAACTACTTTGCAGATATGAAACAAACAGACAATCATAATATAAGTTTTAAAAAATATAAAATTCCCAGTTTATTCTATTTGGCATCGATCAAATGGGTGAACAGGCAGGCAAGTTCCCATTCAGTTGTCAAAACGTGGGTTGGGACAAGCATGCATTGGCAGGCAAGCTGCAGAAGGACGAGCAGGCGACTATTCCCCATCGTTTATCAGTGGAATTTGTACGACCAACTACAAGCTGAAAATGTTTGAGAGGGTTCATCTACTGTTCCCTTGTTAGATTTTAGCTCATCTCGCTCTGGCTAGCATTAGTTGTTGATCTTGTGCATAGGCAACTGAGAGAGCCTACCGTTTCATGGTTGTCTATGCCTGCGACAAACCATCAAACAGGCAAAGCATCAATACAGGGCTAAGATTGAATCATGCTACACCGGCTCCGACGCYCGTCTTATGTGGCAGGGCTTGCAAACTATTACAGACTACAAAGGGAGGCACAGCCGCGAGCTGCCCAGTGACACGAGCCTACCAGACGAACTAAATCACTCCTATGCTCGCTTCGAGGCAAGCGACACTGAGGCATGCATGAGAGCATCAGCTGTTCCGGACGACTGTGGGATCACGCTCTCCGTAGCCGACGTGAGTAAGACCTTTAAACAGGTCAACATACACAAGGCTGCATGGCCAGACGGATTACCAGGACGTGTGCTCCGGGCATGTGCTGACCAACTGGCAGGTGTCTTCACTGACATTTTCAACATGTCTCTGATTGAGTCTGTAATACCAACATGTTTCAAGCAGACCACCATAGTCCCTGTGCCCAAGAACACAAAGGCAACCTGCCTAAATGACTACAGACCCGTAGCACTCACGTTCGTAGCTATGAAGTGCTTTGAAAGGCTGGTAATGGCTTACATCAACACCATTATCCCAGAAACCCTTAGACCCACTCCAATTTGCATACCGCCCAAACAGATCCACAGATGATGCAATCTCTATTGCACTCCAYACTGCCCTTTCCCACCTGGACAAAAGGAACACTTATGTGAGAATGCTATTCATTGACTACAGTTCAGCGTACAGCACCATAGTACCCTCAAAGCTCATCACTAAGCTAAGGATYCTGGGACTAAACACCTCCCTYTGCAACTGGATCCTGGACTTCCTGATGGGCTGCCCCCAGGTGGTGAGGGTAGGTAGCAACACATCTGCCATGCTGATCCTCAACACTGGAGCCCCCCAGGGGTGCGTTTTCAGTCCCCTCCTGTACTCCCTGTTCACCCACGACTGCATGGCCAGGCACGACTCCAACACCATCATTAAGTTTGTGGACGACACAACAGTGGTAGGCCTGATSACCGACAACGAAGAGACAGCCTATAGGGAGGAGGTCAGAGACCTGGCCGGGTGTTGCCAGAATAACAACCTATCCCTCAACGTAACCAAGACTAAGGACATGATTGTAGACTACAGGAAAAGGAGGACCGAGTACGCCCCCATTCTCATCAACGTGGCTGTAGTGGAGCAGGTTGAGAGCTTCAAGTTCCTTTATGTTCACATCACCAACAAACTAGAATGGTCCAAACACACCAAGACAGTCTTGAAGAGAGCACGACAAAGCCTATTCCCCCTCAGGAAACTAAAAAGATTTAGCATGGGTCCTCAGATCCTCAAAAGGTTCTACAGCTGCAACATCGAGAGCATCCTGACTGGTTGCATCACTGCCTGGTAYGGCAATTGCTCGGCCTCCGACCGCAAGGCACTACAGAGGGTAGTGCGTATGGCCCAGTACATCACTGGAGCTAAGCTGCCTGCCATCCAGGACCTCTACACCAGGCGGTGTCAGAGGAAGGCCCTAAAAATTGTCAAAGACCCCAGCCACCCCAGTCATAGACTGTTCTCTCTACTACTGCATGGCATGCGGTACCGGAGTGCCAAGTCTAGAACAAAAAGGCTTCTCAACAGTTTTTACCCCCAAGCCATAAGACTCCTGAACCGTTAATCAATTGGCTACCCAGACTATTTGCATTGTGTGCCCCCACCCCCAACCCCAATCCCTCTTTTACGCTGCTGCTACTCTCTGTTTATCATATATGCACAGTCACTTTAACTATAGATTCTATACATTCATTCATTCATACATACTACCTCAATTGGCCCGACCAACCAGTGCTCCCGCACATTGGCTAACCGGGCTATCTGCATTGTGTCCCGCCACCCACCACCTGCCAACCCCTCTTTACGCTACTGCTACTCTCTGTTCATCATATATGCATAGTCACTTTAACCATATCTACATGTACATACTACCTCAATCAGCCCGACTAACCGGTGTCTGTATGTAACCTCGCTACTTTTATAGCCTCGCTACTGTATATAGCCTGTCTTTTTACTGTTGTTTTTATTTCTTTACTTACCTATTGTTCACCTAATACCTTTTTTGCACTATTGGTTAGAGTCTGTAAGTAAGCATTTCACTCTAAGCTCTACACCTGTTGTATTCGGCGCATGTGACAAATAAACTTTGATTTGATCAATAGACTGTAATGTTCCCAAAACGTGGTATTTATATATTTGCATTCAGGTGTATGTTGTGCCTTTTGGCAAATGCTTTCTACCGATCTAAAGTCGCGCTGTTGCTACTGCCTGTAAACACACAGTAGGGCCTGTGTAAGCAGCTGAATTTGTCACTAGAATCGTTTACCAAAAAGGACACTGGAAGAGTCTGAAAACTCACAAAATATTTTTGGCAACACTGCCGTGTGGCAAATGGCTTATTTGCATAAAGGCCTACTGTATCTCTGATTGGCTATGGTGCACCGGTCTGTGTAGAGTCCGGTCCTGGATAAGATATGTTTTTATTAGGTTTTATATACTGTAGTGTCTACTAATTGTCCAAATGCATGTCTGCTTTCCCACTCTGGACGACTGTGTGATCACACTCTCAGTAGCCGATGTGAGCATGACCTTTAAACAGGTCAACATTCACAAGGCCGCAGGGCCAGACGGATTACCAGGACGTGTACTGAGCATGCGCAGACCAGCTGGCAAGTGTCTTCACTGACATTTTCAACCTTTCCTTGACCGAGACTGTAATACCAAATGTTTCATGCAGACCACCATAGTCCCTGTGCCCAAGAAAGCGAAGTTAACCTGCCTAAATGACTACCGCCATGTAGCACTCACGTCTGTTTTGAAAGGCTGGTCATGACTCACATCAAAACCATCATCCCGGAAACCCTAGACCCACTCAAATTCACATACCGCTCCAACAGATCCACAGATGATGCAATCTCAATCGCAGTCCACCCTGCCCTCTCCCACCTGGACAAGATGAACACCTATGTGAGAATGCTGTTCATTGACTACAGCTCAGCATTCAACACCATAGTGCCCTCAAAGCTCATCACTAAGCTAAGGACCCTGGGACTAAACACCTCCCTCTGCAACTGGATCCTGGACTTCCTGACGGGCCGCCCCCAGGTGGTAAGAGTAGGCAACAACACATCTGCCACGCGTATTCTTGCCACTTAGGGGTGCTTGTTTAGTCCCCTCCTGTACTCCCTATTCACTCATGACTGCGTGACCAAGCACGACTCCAACACCATCATTAAGTTTGCTGACGACACAGCAGTGGTAGCCCTGATCACTGACAACGACGAGACAGCCTATAGGGAGGAGGTCAGAGACCTGGCAGTGTGGTGCCATGACAACAACCTCTCATTCAATGTGAACAAGACAAAGGAGCTGATTGTGGACTACAGGAAAAGGAGGGCCGAACATGCCCCCATTAACATCGACGGGCTGTAGTGGAGTGGGTTGAGAGGTTCAAGTTCCTTGATGTCCACATCACCAACAAACTATCATGGTCCAAACATACCAAGACAGTCATGAAGAGGGCACACCAACACCTTTTCCCCCTCAGGAGACTGAAAAGATTTGGCACGGAGTGTGCAAAGCTGTCATCAAGGCAAAGAGTGGCTACTTTGAAGAATCTCAAATATAACATATATTTTGATTTGTTTAACACTTTTTTGGTTACTACATGATTCCATATGAGTTATTTCATAGTTTTGATGTCTTCACTATTATTCGACAATGTAGAAAATAGTAAAAATAAAAGAAAAACCCTTGAATGAGTAGGTGTGTCCAAACTTTGACTGGTACTGTATATACTAGACGTTGTCAGAGGAAGGTCCAAAAATTTGTCACCGACTCCAGTCACCCAAGTCATAGACTCTTCTCTCTGCTACCGCACGGCAAGCGTACCGGAGCGCCAAGTCTAGGTCCAAAAGGCTCTTTAACAGCTTCTACCCCAAGACATAAGACTGCTGAACAAATAATAAATGGCCACCCGGACTATTTACATTGACCCCCCCCCCCTCCTTTGTCCACACTGCTGCTACTCGCTGTTTATATTCTATCCATAGTCACTTTACCCCTACTTACATGTACAAATTACCCGACTAACCTGTACCCCCTGTATATAGCCTCGTTATTTTTATTTTAGTGTTACTTTTTGCTGTATTTTTTACTTTTATTTATAAATATTTTATTAACTCTTTTTTTTTTAACTGCATTTAAGGTTAAGGGCTTGTAATTAAGCACTTACATTACATTTAAGTCATTTAGCAGACGCTCTTATCCAGAGCGACTTACAAATTGGAAAGTTCATACATATTCATCCTGGTCCCCCCGTGGGGAATGAACCCACAACCCTGGCGTTGCAAGCGCCATGCTCTACCAACTGAGCCACACGGGACCTTAGTGAAGTCTGGCACTTCACTAAGGTCTACATTTGTTGTATTCAGCACGTGACAAAAACATTGATTAAATGTTTTTCTTTAACCTTTATTTAACTAGGAAAGTCATGTATATTGCTATTGAATTTTCACTAATGACTTACTCTGTCATTCCCAAACATTCTAYGAAAATGTGAAAATGATCATATCTAAGTGCTCGCTTTTCAAAAATATTTTAAAAAGGCATAGAATAGAATATTTAATGTTGCTAAAACGCTGTCAGTTCCACATTAACACACGATAGGACCAAAGCAACTAACAATTAAGACATATATTAGTAATTTGTGATAGATATATTATAACAGTAATCTATGTCGGAATCGAACCTACTCTGGTGTTGTAGTTGTATGTGCTGTCCAGAAGGGAGCAGTATTGTCATTCAACAGCCTGAACTTGGTCCTGCAGAAAAGCTGGAAGTCTTTATAAAATCCGTTTTCATGCTGCTCATTGAAGTGGACTTTTTTGTTGCCAAGTCACATAAGTACATATTCACTTCATTTTAGTTTGTTTATGTAAGGGCACATAAACATCATGTTATTATTAAATCATATGCCTTGATATTTACCATAAAAATCTATTGGCATCTTCCGTAATAGGTGTGTGTGTGTATATGTTTTCGTGTCTGTGCGCATGTTTTAATTTTCCTCGTATGTCCCTACACATTTCTGTCCCCCTCTTCCTGCCTCTCCAAATCTCCCCTGGGATCACATGATCTTTGACCAAGTTAATAGTCCCTCTGCTGGGGCTGAGCTCCCCCCCACTGCATTATTCTCCCATTGTCCTGCTGATGCATGGACTGTCCACACCACGAACACTGCATCCTCACACAACTAACACTGTATCCTTTTGCTTCCGTATGTTTGTGTGAGTGTGTGTGCTCATCCTTCTATTAATCTCTGCAGTAGGTCGAGAGAGAGATGGAGGGAGGTGACAAAAGGAATGGAGGGGATGGTAGGGTGTATAGGGGCAGGCAGAGGGTGAGAGAAAAAAGAGAGAGTTGCTTGCCTGGAGTTATCCTTCACGGATTCAGCTCTCTTACAGTCTGGCAGTAAGTGCTCCCATTTCCCCCTCTTTCACATTTACTGGAGTGTACAAATCTGTCTACAAGGTAATGCACTCCAACGTGCCATCAACGTAGCAGTATCAAACTCTGTATTACAGTTTATCACAGTGACCTATATATGAATGGACAAAGCCATGGATCACGTGACACCATTCATTGTGAAGACTCAATAGCGCATTAAAGCCAAATTAAGTCTGGGCAGTTTGAACTCCAGGAAGTGACGTGCGGGCTAGCTCAGTGATGCCCCCTCATTGAGTAACTCGAGTTGAAGGCCGACTGGGGTACTGCAGGCTGCCATTTGAAATAAATGATCCTTATGATTGTACGATTTTAAAATAATCGGTTCAAGGACATGCATCTGGTGTATTAGAAGCCTTCTAAAAATGTGTTATATTTACACGAAGATTAACCACAAAAATTGCACTTTTCCCGTTCGCGTAAATGGGGGGGGGGCGCACCATATTCCTACTGTGTAAACAGTGGTAGATTTCGTTGTAGGAAGTCTCGCTTGAAGTGCGTTTTCTAATAGCAGCCAGCTGTCCAATTTATTAGCAATATGTTGCGGTTCAGACAAAAGTTGTATTCTGATGTTCCTAGAAGTTATACATGTGCTTTTATTGGTAGGAAACGTTTTTTTTTGGTGAAGCCGGCTATATTGCAGTATGGTTATTTTCCGTCGCCAAACACCAGAACGATGCACAACTCGGGGAGTCCAACCAATACAGACTCCCGATGWTGTGTCCTAAAGCTAGGGGATCCTGTTTTATGATAACAATACCTGCAGTACCGCGGTCTGCCATGAACTTCCGTGGCTTCAATGAGAGAGGCAGTCTTTCTCCTCTGGTTTATCATGAGGCGACATCGATATTCACTCTCATCATAATGGATTCACAGGGTTTTAAAGATGAAAGGACTTAACCCACATTCTAATGACTTTTACACCTCAGTGACTGGAGCTGTAGATGTTTTAGTAGTGTGTAGCAACAGTGAGCGCTTGGCAGTTACAACAGATACCGATAGATTAGCTGTATAATATGGTTACTATGTATAACTAAGCAATAATATACCACAGCTAACGCAACGCGGAGTGCCTGGATATAGCCCTTAGCCGTGGGCGGCAGGTAGCCTAGTGGCCATAATGGGCGGCAGGTAGCATAGTGGTTAGAGCATTGGGCCAGTAACCAAAAGGTTGCTGGATCAAATCCCCGAGCTGACAAGGTAAAAATCTGTCGTTCTGCCCCTGAACAAGGCAGGTGTTCCCTGGTAGGCCGTCATTGTAAATAAAAAATTGTTCTTAACTGATTTGCCTAGTTAAATAAATAAAAATATATATATATATATATATACCAAACCGATAAGGTGCCTTATTTGTATTCTAAATTTTAAACAATGTAATTAGACCAGTAACTTTTTGGTGTTATTGTCATACCCATACGGTCTGTCACACGGTCTGATAAACCATGGCTTTCAGCCAATCAGCATTCAGGGCTCGACCATCCGGTTTATAATTAAGCAATAAGCCCCGAGGTGCCTTATTGGTTACCAATGTAATTAGAGCAGTTAAAATACATGTTTTGTCATACCCGTGGTATACAGTCTAATATACCACGGCTGTCAGCCAATCAGCATTCAGTGCTCGAGTCACCCAGTTTATTATATACCATAGACTGTAAGGAGTGACTTGACGTAGCATTGGAGAGGTAAATGTCTGAGTGTTTTGCTGTATCTCTTACAGATGACACTGCTCTGTCCTGTTAAGATTAAGCTCACTACATTGGTCAATTGCACATAAGGTCCAACTGAAATTTGACTTCTGCTTTTAACCCAACYCCTCCAAAAGACACACATGCATACAGATACAAGTTGTTTTGGAGAGGTGTGGGAGGCTGCCACACTGGGCACTGTTGTGATTTGATACCAGCAACCCTCTGGTTGCCAGCTCACTTCCCAACAGATTTTTTTTGACCCGGGATTCGAACTGGCAACCCTCCAGTTGTTGACTTGCCTCTCTAACCGCTTGGCTACCTGSCATACAGTCTACTCCCCTATAAGGCTCAACAGCTTTGGGGGCGATGTGATAAAGACTAGGTCGATGATGTTTATCTGGCCCATCCATCATTTACACTAGAAAATACCTGCTGCATCCCTCATAGTTGTGCCAACTTGAAGTTAACTTGAATGCACATTCTAATTCTGTTTTTCAAAGCAGAAGCAAATGAACCATTTCAGCAGGATACACTCATAACTGCACACATACMTACACACACACATACAGACACAGGGTAGCCAGCAGGGCAGGGCTCACTCCAGGAGATAAGAGCAGCACTGCAGAGAGGGTCTGATTCATGGACCTGTCTAGCGTCAGGACCTTGCATTTTTAGCCTTGTTCTTTCTATAGCACCGGTCGTCATTTATCACTCTGCCTTAAAGGTTTTATGTTTATAGAGTCACAGCTTGTAAGTGTCTGTCAGCCCTATTCAGGCAGTTCAGAAAGCTGGAGTCATTCACTATGGGGTCAGAATGCTCCCTTCAGTATATCAGGTTGGGGCCAAATTTTACGGTGCTCCTTTTGAGCAGTTTGTGGATGCAGAATTTTTTGTTTTTGTTTTTTTCAGTGCCCAAAATCACTGACTGTTCTTTTCCTCTTTTAGTGCCCTTTCTATCAGTTAATTGTTGTCATGCTTCATTGTACACAGTTCCACAGCAGCCTCTCCCCATCCCCCAGGTTTCTGAGCTGGGGGATGAAAGGTTACAGTTCATAGTCAGTGCCCTGAGAAGTTACATTTAGGTTTTTGGACTGTTGAGGGGGAACGCTAAGCCCTGGCTAGCCGTCCTTCATGTCCTGCCAAGAGCTAGTCTGGGAGAGCCTAGCTGGGTCACTAAACTGAACTATGAAATCCTCAGAGTCACAGCAGGACGGGAMAGCCACACCTGTGACGAGTGACATTTAGGGCCACTTGTGCTGCCTTTATGGAGGGCCAGGTGTGAGGCTAGGAGAGGGAATGTAGTGAATTGTCTACATTTAGCCATGGAGCTAGAGAGATGGGGGGGAGGCTTTTAACAGACTGATAGAAAACACGCCACATCGGCTGGATGAAATGCAAATTAGTTAATCAAAAACCCATTCTGTAATGCCGTCGCTGTAATTTAGCATTARTGTGAGCCAGCCTTGTCTCTGTTCAGAAGTGACAGGGTTAAGGGATCAGATGCTTGTGCGTGTGCGCTCACTATCTGCGAGACTGTTTGGGGCAGATAATTACAAATAGCTTTTGGTGTGCGTGAGAGTGCCCGTAAAAAACCTGGCGGGTAAAAAAAAAAAGGGCCTATCTCCTCCTTGCTCAATGAAGATAATTTACTAGCTCGTTCCATCAGACAAGGATCTATAATTGAAATGACAAAGAAGATGCATCGCTACGCAGTTGTTAGTGTTGGAAGCCATGAATTTCAGCCTAGTACCCGACACCTTTCTCCCCCAAACCTGTCACTCACACAGGCCTCAATCAGCCTATGGGGAAGGGAGGCTGCTGTGTTTGGGTGGAGGGGGTCAAAGATGGGGTGGGGGGGCAGTGAGGCGTGATGCTGTATCGACCCCATCGACCTGTAGGGGGTGGAAGAGGTGGGGTAGAGAGAAATGAGACCACAGGAGAGGTAGCTGGACCTGAAATTCTCCACAGACTAACACTACTCTGTCAGACACCCAACCGTTGCCATATTCTTCTTGTTAGATATTAAGTGTCATGAACATTCCAGTATTGTACATATTCCAACGCCATGTTGTTATTACAGCCTTTTGTAATAAATAAATAAAGCTTCAGCCACAAATGCCTCGGAATCAGGCTAGTTTAAGTGGCTGAGCTAATAGACTGACAGACGCAGGATCCTAACAGTAGCCTGACAGTAGCCAGATCTCTGGACACATCCAGGGAAGGAGACTGGTTCTCTGGGTCTGGGCCAGCAGAGTGGCCAGTCAGATCTGGTGTAATGCCAGGAGAAGAAGGTTCAGACTCTTGAGTGTCTGCTTCTATTGAAAAACAGTAGTCAGACGGACAGACAGTGGATTGTACCCTGATGAAGACAGCTTGCCTGTCGAAACATTGGTAAATTAAATATTTTTGCATCTGAGCTCCTAGAGTGTGCGGCTCTCCTTCTATTTTTAAGACAAACAGACAGTGCCATGTCCAGTCAGTGGTTGAATGGCCCTGGCCCGCGGACACATCCATCTCGCAGAGCAGATAGACACGGCCTGGGATTCTGACGGCTAGACGATTTTAACACCAGACTGTCTTTGGAGAGGGACTGTGATTGCTTGTCTCTGTCTCTCTCTGTCTCAGTGTTGTCTGACTGCACTGATCGCAGGGTGAATGAGATTGTTGATTTAAGTGTGTGTGTGTTCACACTCCACAGCTCAGTTTGTTAAATTACAATCCGTAATAAATCTGTGTTCATGTATTGAGTTCCCATTAATAATCATAGAGTTAATAAATAATATTCATGTGTTTCCAATAGGTGGAGCCTGCCCAACACTGATGATCTGCCAGGTAGGCTAATATCTGATCTCTCCTCCTCATATACAAGACTACAGATGATAGACATGAACATTGAAATCTTTGAGATGCTTGTCCTGCTGGGTGTACAAATCTAATTGTCATTCGTCGTGTGTGTGTGTGTGTGTGTGTGTGTGTGTGTGTGTGTGTGTGTGTGTGTGTGTGTGGTGTGTGTGGTGTGTGTGGTGTGTGTTGTTGTGTGTGTGTGTGTGTGTAGGTACAAGGTGTGATCACTCTGAAGCGGGGCTCCTTCAAGACCAACCACGACGAAAAGAATAACCAGGTTCTCTCCATGGACTGGCTGCCTGTCAAACCTCACAACATCCTGGCTGCTGGCTTCTATGATGGTATGACTACAACACATCATAGTCCAGGATGCCAATGAGGCGGGTGTCCTGTGGTGTGACTGTCACCTTTGCCCCAACTTCAACCCTTCTAGTCAGTGTTCTTGAGCCTACAGACTCGTATCCAGGTACTCCTCCAGCTGTAGTACATGTCCTGTTGTCTTCCCCCTGCAGGTACGGTGGCCCTGTGGAACCTGTCCAGTAAGTCTATTCTGCAGCGGGTGCGCGCTCCAGACCGCTCCTTCACCCTCTACCCCTACCACTGCTTCATCGCCCACGACAACGCCACCCGCGCCCTCAGTTTCTGCCACGCATCCAGGTAAGCAGCCGATCAGAGCGGAGGATTCAAGGACCTGTCTCCAACCACTAGGTTCCGAAAGCCTGCCCAGCATCACGACCAACTGCACCAAAGCTGTAGCAAAAAGCCCATGCAGTATGACTTCAATCCGTAGTGTGAGACTACATCAAGCTCAGAGACCAGAGCCACCATTACCATTCCGAGCATGTAGAATGTAATAAGCAGTGACCTTTTGGCAGTGAGCTCCGCGCTGCGCCATGCGGCTGTCTGAGTCTGCTGGAAGGTAAGCAGCAAAGTTGGTTTTCCTAGCTGGGTGGTGCAGGGAGGGAGAGAGGAAGGGAGAGCAGGAACAGTGGGTGGTGGATGAAGCCAAGTGTAAAGCTCACGTCGCACCTCGCTACCGCTCTGGATTTCTAATAAACACACTCTCTCTGCTAAAACACATTCCCATTATTGGAGGATGGAGCGGAGAGGTACACCGATGGTGGATCTGCGGGCAGAGAGGAGGGGAAGGAAGATGTTGCGCTCTGTGATGTCGCGACTCGTGTAAACATGTCGACGTGTGAGGGTGGAGGTAGGGAGGGGGGCACTCAGCTGTCAATCCTGCCCCACTCCAGATGCTCTGTCGGGTACAGACTCTAGAGGGTACGTTCTTTTGGCCAGGGGCCCGACCATCCTGGTCATATAGTCTCATGAAGGCAGTGGCAGCACACAAACTGAGCACCAGACACCGCCATGCAAGACAGCCTCTGGAAGTTTCACGCCTATCATGGACGAAAGGGATGGGATCTACCCTGGTCTGGTACCAAACAATACCACTCAGTTTACTGGCTAGTGCGCAGTGCCTGCCCCTCCTTCTCATAGCACCGCCCGGTAGTAAGGTGTAGAAGAAGCGTAGCCCGGGCCATGCATCTCCTGTGTAACAGAGCAGASAAATCAAATTGGCTAGCTAGTAGAGTATGAAGGCAAGGTGTTCCTCCTCTTATTTCACTCCTCAGTCGGCTGCATACTRAACAACCACCAGCGGCTTCTAAACCAGGTTTATTAGAAAGCTGTAAAGATCTGCGGCAGTATCATGAGTCACGGGTTTGAGTGCAGCATTGATACACCGTAGCAGCGGGTTATTCTCCAGTCTATGGGCTGGCGTTATGGAGACACTCGGGGGCCCCGCTGGGTTGTTTGGTAGGGGACAGACTGCAGGCATCCATCTTATCTGGCTGGCTGGGTTTTAATGAGGGATAATGAAGAGCTACTGTACAGGACACTGGGCTGGCTGGCTGGAGCTGTCCCCTCCCACGTTTCTTCCTCCTCCATTTCCCTCTCTTTTGTGATGAGACTGTCTGCCATCTTCTCTCTGCCTTTTCTACTCTCCATCAGATCCTCGGTCTTTCCTGTCCTCCCTCCTGCTGTTCTTTTCTATCCTTATCCCCTCATCTCCTCTCTCCTCCCTCTCCTCTGCCCTTCCTCCTCCTAGAGACCTCATGGTGACGGCGGGTGATGACAGGCTGGTGAAGATGTGGGACCTGAGGAGGACCTGGGAGCCCTGCCAGTCCTTCAAGCGCTTCCTCTCCACCGAGGCGGCCTGGCCCCTGCACTGGGCTGGGGTCTTCATCTCTCAGGAGAGCACCTACGCCACGTGAGTCCCTCTCTCCTCTCCTCCTTCCAATTCAATCGACATCTTACCTCTCCATTGTCGTCTCCTACCCCCCCCCCCCCCCCCCCCCCCCTCATTCCCCTCTGTGTGTCTTGTGTAATCTATACCTTGTGAAGGGTGTTCTATTGTATCGCGCTTTGTTCTTGGTCTGTTTTGTCAGGGGACATGTTGAATTTTTCGTGTCCCCCTTCAGGTTTGGCCAACATGGACTCAATTACTTTGACTCGGGGTATCTGGGCTTCAAGCCACTCTTTCTGGTGCCACGGAAAGGGACCATGTGGGTAAGTGGGGAAACTGGGACAGAAACACGACCAATTCCACTGTAGTCCCTACCACTATTCACTTCTGTAGACTGCTTATACCTCTCAAATACTTCCATATCTGTTTTTGTGTAGAGGGACGAGGGGTTGAGCTGATATTGGGCTACACACCATTTCTTGGTCCAACCCCCTTCCTCGTGTTGATTGGTCCATCTTGGTATTTCTGCAGAGCCTGTCGATCTCTGATTGGCTGAACACAGCTGTGACGGCGGACTCGGTGGGAGACGTGATCATGGTCCTAATACCCAACCTGTTCAACAACCCCTGCTACCTCAAACGATCCATCGATCGCAGATTCGTAAGTACCCTGTCCAGGCCGGCCTCGCACCACACACAGATATCTCCAAAATTAGTATTTCTAAAGTCGCCATTACAAACCGGGTGGTTCTAGCCCTGAATGCTGATTGGCTGAAAGCCGTGGTATATCAGACAGTATACCACAGGTATGACCAAACATATATTTTTACTGTTCTAATTACGTTGGTAACCAGTTYATAATAGCAATAAGGCRCCTCGGGGGGCTACGGGCTGTATCAGGCATTCCGCGTTGTGTCGTGCTTAAGAACAGCCCTTAGCCGTAGTATATTGGCCATATACCGTAAACCCCCGAGGTGCCTTATTACTTAATTATACACATATTTCATGACATTGACTTACACATTAAAGACTGCAGTATGAATGTTAATCGAAATGGGTCCATCTTTTCTCTTCAATCACATTTTTCTATTCTTTCAGCCTGTGTTCAGAACCGAAATGGTCCAATTGAAAGAAGAAGTTGAGGAGAATGAGGGAGGAGTTGGAGAGGAAGGAAGTGGTTCCACCAGTAACGGAACATCTCATCATACACCTCAGACCTACAGAGAGACAGCCAAGAAGTACTACCTCCACTACCACGACATGGACATGGTGGGTTAGGGTTAATAGAGAGGAAGGAGATGATGAAGATACTGTCTACGCACAAACACATTCGGCTGTTTGAGTGTGTGTTAAATTATGGGATACCCGGTGTGCTCTCTCTAAGCACAAGACTGCCTAAGCTCTGCATTGTAGGGRATTGTTTGTTTGTGTGTCAGGACCAGACTGCAGTCCATGAGCAGCTGATGACATAAACCTGCCCGGTGTGTTTATGCACAGAGCACATGTGTTCTGCTAGACCCAATAGATTTATTAGATGAGTTGTATCTGACACACCTGAGGGAACTGAAGGGCCCAGGGCGCATCTGCAAAACGCCATCCCTGCTCACACGCTGGTGCCGTCGGTTTCCACGACAACCCAGAAGTGCACCTAGCTGTGGCCCTTAGCGACGGCCGACTCCTGGGTTAGGACTTGATTAAGTGTCGCACCCTTCATTAATTTATACCGCGCCCTCCTTCCCCCTCTCCCTCGCCACCGCTCCTCTCTCTAGGGCTCCTCCATCTGTTCTCCTGCCTTCCGCTCCACCGGCCCTGTCACTGCCCTGCACACACACATCCCACACACCACCCCGAGTCGCCGTGGCCTAAGCACGTCCATTACCCACAACCCATCAGGCCACGGCCCACTTACCTTTGACGTATGTCACCTGACTAGGGCCTTTTGTTAGGGAGGGAGGTGCCAGGGCAGTGGAGTTTATTCCTGCTGCTTGACATAACGCTCCACTTACTCAACCCCTGAGAGAAGAGCTATCTTGGCCTCAATCTGTCTCCCCGGCTGTCCAGTGTGGGAAACAACATGCTAGGGTCGACTCTTTGAGGCTTCAGAGGGCTGTGGCATTTTACCATGGGCCACCGCTACAGCATAGGTCAGTGGAGATGAGGAGCATTTGTTTTTTTATTCGGATCCCCATTAGCTGTTGCAAAAGCAGCATCTGCTCTTCCTGGGTTCCACACAAAACATGAAACATAATACAGAATGACATAATACAGAACATCAATAGACAAGGACAGAACTACATACATTTTTTAAAAGGCACACGTAGCCTACATATCAATACCTACACACAAACTATCTAGGTCAAATAGAGGAGAGGCGTTGTGCCGTGAGGTGTTGCTTTATCTGTTTTTTGAAACCAGGTTTGCTGTTTATTTGAGCAATATGAGATGGAGTTCCATGCAATAAGGGCTCTATATAATACTGTACGCTTTCTTGAATTTGTTCTGGATTTGGGGACTGTGAAAGACCCCTGGTGGCATGTCTGGTGGGGTAAGTGTCAGAGCTGTGTGTMAGTGACTATGCAAACAATTTGGGATTTTCAACACATTAATGTTTCTTCTAAAAAGAAGAAGTGATGCAGTCAGTCTCTCCTCAACTCTTAGCCAAGAGAGACTGGCATGTATCGTATTTATACCAGCCCTCTGATTACAATGAAGAGCAAAACTCTCTTCTATCTCTGCATTAACGCAGAGATGGAAGAAATGGTCCAAAAAATGTATTTCTAAATTCATCTTAATTTGTGATACAGTGAGGATTGTTTGATAGCTCTGTATTTGGGTGTGTCAGTTTTGTGGTGTTTTAGCATGTAATCAGACTATTGAACTCTTTCTCTTCCAGAGAACGTTTAAGAATGTCCAGAGCCGAGCTCCGTGGAAGCACATGCAGGTTGCAGAGGCCAAAGGGGGACTGTGTCTGGACCTAATGCCTTTGGCTTCACTAACTAAGGTATGTCTAAGAGTTTAAAAAAACATGATTCTCTGACTGCATTCCACCTTGAAAAGCTCTTCCGTAGTAATGTTTTTACTTGCTGGAGCAGCCAAGCTGAAAGCTGTGTGAATGTGATCTCTTCTGACTGAAGTTATCATCAGACCCCCCAGTCTGCATTAGGCCCAGCTGGGATAGAGCGAGAGGGAGAGACTCTGATGGCCAGGCAGCGATAAAGACAGAAAGTAATGAGCTGTAAAATGAGGAATGTGTCACCCCGGGTTTCATTGGAGGGATGCGAGGAGAAGAGTGCTATAGGGATGATCTGTAGTTTCACTGTGGAGTGATAGAAACGGGTGTGATTCTCCCAGGTGACACGGAGGAGAACCGGAGGCCACTATTCATCATGGCAAAGTCACTTCTTAAACCAGCCTGTTGTACCACTGAGCCTTTAGTCTTATTTGAAGTGCATTTTCTTGTGCCTTCCTCATATGTTCAGTAAAGTACAAGTTTTAGGCAACTATTTGAACTTAGAACTATTGCATAGCTCATTGGTTATTCACAGAAATCGCTTTTAGAGGGCCACAGCGACTCATTGACAAACATTTCCAATTGAGGCACTATGCTATAACAGTGATGGCAGCCCATGGATTGGTCATGGAGCCAGGTAGTGACTCTAGATTAGTGCTAATAGAAATATCAGTAGTGGTGTTATCTAGTCTAATGATGCTGGCCAGGCAGGATTAAGCTGAGGTTTGAGCAGATCTCCTGATTGGGAATTGATCAACTGGGTAAAGAGTTGCATTGGAGCTCAACGCTGATGTCAGAGTGCATTAGCCCGCTCTTACCATTAGCCCGCTCTTAACATTAGCCCGCTCTTAACATTAGCCCGCTCTTAACATTAGCCCTCTCTTAACATTAGCCCTCTCTTAACATTAGCCCTCTCTTACCATTAGCCCTCTCTTACCATTAGCCCTCTCTTAACAGGGCTCCTGAATGGCGCAGCGGTCTAAGGCACTGCATCTCGGTGCAAGAGATGTCACTATAGACCCTTGTTTGATCCCGGGCTGTATCACAACCGGTTGTGATTGGGAGTCCCATTGGCCCAGCGTCATTGGCCCAGCGTCGTCTGGGTTAGGGGAGGGTTTGGCCGGGGTAGGCCGTCATTGTAAAATAAGAATTTGTTCTTAACTGATCTGCCTAGTTCAGTAAAGGTTAAGTAAGTAATAACCCTAACGGCAGCCATGGCTTCAGAGAGCGGAGCTGTGGATTTGGTCGCGTTAAAGTAACTGTCCAGTGTCTGATTTCTATGAAATATGACCTATAATTAATTACTCTATGAGTTAAGTAGTTTTCCATTCCCAAAATTGTGATTAAGTATGTTAAAAAGCATATTTTCTGTGTTGGAATGATGTGGGCGTATACCGGTCATAAAAAAATATTCCTGAGTATACTGCTGATTGGCCAGCTCATTCTCATTAGGATGATATCCTACTCCTAACTTTGAGGTGTTTTAATTTTTTTTAAGTGTTCTACAATTTATGCTTGGGCTACAAAAACAGCATAGGATGAGTCCACAACATAATCTGGGTATGAGTTAACAGAATATGACAATTTTAAAAGATTTTCACTGGACAGTTACTTTAACAGCAGACTTACTCAATCTCCACTGTCTCAAGTACAGTACCTACACTGTTATTTATTGGTTGACAGGCTCACCTTATTCCCTCATCCTTGCCGATTCCCTTTAAACATGTTATGTATGTTTTATTGGAAGATGGATATTTCTAGTTTTGGATGTGTGACTGTTGAGTTGAGGACATGAACATAAAACATAACATGGTCATTTGTATCCAGTTAGTTGCACATGCAGGAATCAAACCTACAAGTCTGGTGTCTCAAACACCATGCTTCAAACAACTGAGCCATCTGTAAATAATCCTAAACAATCATCTGTGTGCTCTGACTGTTCCCACCCTGTTCTCCTTCTCTTCTTTGTAGGTCCGTTTCAACCCCAACCTGTGTGCCCAGAGCTGGGTGTTGTCTGGGGGCCAGGCGGGCCTGGTAAGAGCCCACTGCCTCAGGGCCATGAACAGCTCTCACATTAACAAGATGTTGCAGGAGAGCCAGGCCCAGTTCAGCACCATGTTCCCCCAGGACACGACAGACAGCCAGGGGGACGCCAGTGCCGTCAGACACACCACAGAAAAGCTGTAGGTTCCTGGAGGTCTGCTCCCTGTAGCGCCCCCTCAGTGTACTGCAGTGTACACCACTCCCAACTTCCTAAGGACTCAAATTAGGGCTTCGTTCTAACTTTGGATCCACACATAGAACTTCCATGTCAAAATGAGATTTTCATGGAAGTTTGAGTTACAGGAGTGGATCTCATGGTAGGATCCATCTCCCAAGGAATGTGATTGGCTGCTTTGTTTGGACAGTAAGCCCACTGTGTTTTTATCTTCTGCAAGACCACAATGTTTTTATATTTAACTTATTTCCAGACGAAAAAACACACGCTATTTTGCTAGAACTTGTAAATGTTTTACTATTATTTTATATAAACATTTTCTTTTGGTGTGAATACATTGTGAACTGAGGACTGACTTGAAGGGTTCTTATAGAACCCAAACTTGGCGTCATTGCAAAGCTATAGCACTTTAGGGTTTTTCTGTTCATTCATTCTGATTATATTCTGCCTTTCTTGCCGCTGTTCCTTTTCTATCACACACTTTCAGGTCCATGACTTCTGTATATCAGGTATAAACCATGTTTTAGATTTAGTCTTTAGTCTCTAAGTCTTTGTCTGTCAATGTCTGTTTATTAAAATTATATTTTCAGTCTTTTCTAAATCTCATATTCCCATATTTTTTTCTCAAGTCTAAAGGAGTACCAGGGGCCTGGGTCAAGGCCTCCTGTAGTTGTACTGAAAGTCTGTTGTTAAGCGTGGACTTAGTTACTGTGATAAAAGCCTGATGTGTGTAACTAATCATGGGTTATCTCTGCAGTGATCCATCCATGTGTGATAGAGGCTCCATTCTATGTGACTTATACCTCATTTAAGAGCTGATGATGGCAGAAAATGGTCCAGGGAGGATGGGACTCAGCGGTAATAAAACAGCAGCAGTAAAAGACTATTAGCAGTACTGCCTTATAGACTGCAGCATATCAGCGGTGAAGCATGATCTGTTCTCAGCGGATAGAATGGAGACTCAATGTTCTTTAGTTTATCATACTACTGTTCTGAAAATGTTCATGAATTTGAAAACTTTAAAATGGACTGGGCATCAATGATTTCAAAGTCACTACATGAATTACAATTGAAAAACCCATTTCATAAAGCTACAAACTGGACTATATTTAGTAACTTACTTTGGAGAGATGGTGATTGGGTATAAATTGGCGTTTGGTGGTCTAAATTCTGTCTTTAATTGCCATTTCCTGAAAGACACTTCCCACACGCCAACAAATTTTTTCAGCTTCAGAATCATCTGCATTCACCACATTTTGTATGGTTATTCTTAGATACACTCACCGGTCAGTTTATTAGGTGCACCAATCTAGTACCGGTCAATTTATTAGGTACATCCATCTAGTACCGGCTCAACCTCCCCTTTGCCTCCAAAACATCCTGAATTCTCAGGGGCATGGATTCTACAAGGTGAGAGAAAAGTTTGTTGCTCGATTGGTATCAARGGACCTAACGTGTGCCAGAAAAAACATTCCCCACAACATTATACCACCGCCACCAGCCTGTACCAGGCAGGATGGTTCCATGGACTCATGCTGCTTACGCCAAATCCTGGGATTTGTCGGACCTCAATTGTCCAGTGTTGGTGATCGCATGCCCACTGGAGCCACTTCTTCTTGTTTTTATCTGATCGGAGTGTAATTCCGTGTGGTCATCTGCTGCAATAGCCCTTCTGTGACAAGGATCGACGAGCTCTGAAATGCCATTCTGCACACCACTGTTGTACTGCGTCGTTATTTGTTTGTTTGTGGCCCGKCCCGCCTGTTAGCTTGCATGATTCTTGCCATTCTCCGTTTTCGCTCCCACAGGACTGCCACTGATGGGATGTTTTTTTTGTTTGTCGCACCATTCTCAGTAAACCCTAGACACTGTTGTGTGTGAAGCCCAGGAAGGCGGACGTTTTTAAGATACTGGATCTGGCACCAACGATCATACCACGCTCAAAGTCTCTTAGGTTCCTCATTTTGCTCATTTTAACGTTCAAGCGAACAGTAACTGGATGCCTGTCTGCCTGCTTTATATACAGCACATTCGGCAGGTATCCAGACCCCTTGACTTTTTCCACATTTTGTTATGTTACAGCCTTATTCTAAAAACGATTGAATAMATTTTTTCCTCATCAATCTACACACAATACTCCTTAATGACAAAGCTAAAACTACTCTTTTGAAATTTTTGCAAATGTATAAAAAAATAAAAACATACCTTATTTAAATAAGTATTCAGACCCTTTTGCTATGAGACTCGAAATTGAGGCCCGGTGCATCCTGTTTCCATTGATCATCCTTGAGATGTTTCTACAACTTGATWKGCCATGAAAAGGCACACACCTGTCTATTTAAGGTCTCACATTTGACAGTGCATGTCMGAGCAAAAAAACAAGCCATGAGGTCGAAGGAATTGTCCGTAGAGCTCCGAGACAGGATTGTGTCGAGGCACAGATCTGGTGAAGGGTACCAAAACATTTCTGCAGCATTGAAGGTCCCCAAGAACACAGTGGCCTCCTCCATCCTTAAATGGAAGAATTTTGGAACCACCAAGATTCTTCCTAGTGCTGGCCGCCCGGCCAAACTGAGCAATCGAGGAGAAGGGAACCCGATGGTCACTCTGACAGAGCTCCAGAGTTCCTCTGGAAATGGGAGAACCTTCCAGAAGGACAACCATCTCTGCAGCACTCCACCAATCAGGCTGTTTTTGGTAGAGTGGCCAGATGGAAGCCACTCCTCAGTCAAAGGCACATGACAGCCCGCTTGGAGTTTGCCAAAAGSCACCTAAAGGACTCTCAGACCTTGAGAAACAAGATTCTCTGGTCTGATGAAACCAAGATTGATCTCTTTGGCCTGAATGCCAAGCGTCACGTTTGGAGGAAACCTGGCACCATCCCTACCTGGCACCATTCAAGACTCTGAATGTCCTTGAGTGGCCCAGCCAGAGCCCGGACTTGAACACGATCAACCATCTCTGGAGAGACCTGAAAATAGCTTTGCAGCGACGCTCCCCATCCAACCTGACAGCGCTTGAGAGGATCTGCAGAGAAGAATGGGAGAAACTCCCCAAATACAGGTGTGCCAAGCTTGTAGCGTCATACCCAAGAAGACTCGAGGCTGTAATCGCTGCCAAAGGGGCTTCATCAAAGTACCGAGTAAAKGGTCTGAATACTTATGTAAATGTGATCAGTTTTGTATTTTTTACACTTTGTGTGTATATGAGGGGGGGGAAACTATTGAATCCATTTTAGAATAAGGCTGTAACGCAACAAAATGTGAAGGTGTCTGAATACTTTCCGAATACTTTGCACCAACATTACTTGGCTTTGTCCGTTTTTTGTGGTTGCTGATCATTTTTGCAGTCAAATGGATGTGCCCTAGAATGACAAAGCTTTGTGATAATCTGTTGTGCCATATTTCCTGCTGCTGCCTTGTACACTAGTGCGGATGTAATTAGTTGTCTCTGATTGGGACTGGAGATTAACAGCCCATGAGATTGTCTCTGCATTATCTGGACTCACTGAGAAGTTAGTATTATTGTTAAAGCGAGATTTCAACGCAAAGCTTTGAAATATTGTACAAGTTTAGACCTCTGAAGATAATTAAATCATCCACCAGTTATCTGCATACTTTTATTTCAGTTTTACAAAAAACATAACATACATMGAAATTAAATATCAAACAAACATTTACACACTTTAGACTTATTTTATACAATAAATCAAATGTATTTACACGTTTACACAATCTACAGGAAATACTGATATTTGGCATATTTACAATTTTCATACAGTACAAGACAGCACTCTGAAACATTACACTTAGCTGTTGAACAATAATTTGAGTAGACTCTTGCCTGTAATACATTGGTTGTAACATTCCTGTTATTTTAAGTCCTTCGTGGGATCTTTCTTTGTTCAATTTACGTATGGTTTACAAATGACAATATATTTACATTTAATATATACTTTCCAAAGTTATCAAAAGTGATCAAAATATAGATTTGTTTAATGAGGATTTTGGTGACATTAAGAAGTAGAATCCGTCTCAAATATTTGTATTGGCAGCATATGAAGATGCTTATTACGTCATCTGAATGATAAACAACACTCATGCAAGTGTTTGATAAAGAATGTGTCAATTTCTGCTAATTTTCTGTGCAGGTTACAACATTGAGACTTCACTGCAGGCATCAAAGTACGACAAGCATGGCGAATGCCTTTTATATTTCATTGTGTCAGCATCTCACACGTTGGACTTTTTTGTACAATACACTTATCACATTTTCTGAGGAGATATACCACTACTTATTTGTTGGTGCATTTCTTTTGATGAAGCTGACAGGTGTGTGAGCATGCGTGTGGTGTTAGGGGACAGTTATGGAATAGAAAGCTGACCAACTGAGGCTCCCTAGAATTTAGGAAGGTTGTTTGAAGGCAGTGTGGAGGCACTGGATGGAACTAACAAACTACTGGTACGACAAACAGAAACCCTGTGCAAAGCTCCACGGCATGTAGGACTATGACAGCGTGGGAGTGGGTGAGGAGGGTGTATGGGTGTGCTTTTGGAGAGTGTGGATAGGTGAGAGTATAGAGATGGGGTTCATTTATCTGACCTCTCTCTCTCTTCTGCCATCCCAAAACAGTGTAAGAAAACGTCCGGCCTGGGGCTATGACTCGAAGCGTAATTGAACAACACATTCCACTGTAGCCTATCGTCAGTGAGTTTCAAATTAGGGACAGAGCACTGTCTGAGTATTAGCCAGTCTATTTGCCAGTTCCGCTTAGGGCATATCCTGGGGCATAGATTAATACAGCCCACAATGCTAAAACTAATCGACCAACTCCTTTTGTAAATTGGCCTGTCTTGAGGCTTCCTCTTCTGAGTGAGATGAGTGTGCTTGTAGGATGCTTTCTCACACTGACATAATCCATTATTTGTACCCGAACTCTTTTCAGTTGTGAACAACACAATGCTTCCATTTGGCAGACACCCTCGCTGAAGCACATATAAAAGGCTGGGTAAGACAGAATTGGTTTTAAGGTTCTCACGTCAATATCAATGTATTACGCCAAAGAACTCCGAGACAAGCTATTACACGGTGCTGCTGCCCTAATGCACAGTGCCAGTGAGGGAGGGCTAAAGCCAAACGTCTGTCTAGCATTGCAGTACATCAGCACAAACTGGTGAAGTGGTTGCATACAGTACTAAAAACATGTGCTGATACATGTACCATTATATTTTCATGTCCGTCTGTCTCCCTGAAATGCAGTTTCTTGTGATAATTTTATGAAAATTGGCAGCTCTCTTAGGGCATGGAAACTATTTTTTGAAGTATCAATATCTCCTGAATGAATGGTATTTATATGGGAATCTTTGGCATGATATGGTGAATATACACACAGTACAGTCGTACATTTGTTTGAGTCCTGCAAAGCTGATGATGGATCAAAAATGTTTCTTGGTTTCATGGTGAGGCTTTTCCACAGTGTTTTGCACAGTTTCCATTCCTAGCTTACATCCTCAATGATGCTTGTGTATGTGTACTGTATGTTCTTTATAGTGACTGGCAACGCTTTAGAGAAGCCAAACCCAGCCCACTCCCTTTCAAACTCTCCCGTCCCCACGGTGACTGTGTGTGTTAGCCCATTGGGTCCTGGCAGTGTGTGCAGTAGGCCATGTCGTCAGAGTAGAACTCCACCTGGATGGTGGTGCTATAGAAACCAAACTTGGTTTGGAGGATCTCTGTAGCCTCCTTAAGGACACTCTGGGGATCAGCATTCTTCTCTGGAAAACAACAATGACCATAACAGATGTCAACAATCATCTATTTTATTTTTATTTAACCTTTATTTAACTAGGCAAGTCAGTTAAGAACAAATTCTTATTTACAATGACAATGATTTACAATGAGCCTAGGAACAGTGGGTTAAATGCCTTGTTCAGGGGCAGAACAACAGATTTTTACCTTGCCAGCTCAGAGATTCGATCCAGCAACCTTTCAGTTACTGGCCCAACGCTCTAACCACTAGGCTATCTGCCGCCCCATACCGTAATGTCTAACTGTGAAGTTATGTATGATCTTTTTTTCTGTTGGCCACAATTGGCAATGTGTGTGAATGAACATGCTAGATTGTACGTGCACAATCTAAATGGATGTGCCAGACTGAGTAAAGGTGGTTTCTGACCGATGGCTACGTGGACAGAGACCAGGGTCTGTCCTGCGGTCAGGGCCCACACGCGCAGGTTGTGCATAGACTTCACCATCTTCAGAGACAGCAACACCTCCTTCACGGAGTCAAACTCTATTCCCTTAGGAGCCCCTGTAAAAGATTTGAGGACAGATGAATATTGCATCAATAGTTAATTCACTTCATGGAACTCATGGCCATGTTCTGCTGATGTATTTCTCCTTAAACAAATTATTTTACAAACTGAGGAAAATGTCTGGATAAAAATGTTATTGTTTGAATTCACCTTGATTCAGTTCAGAGCAAGAGAAACAGAAAAGGCTGTTGAGTTGAGTTTACCTTCCATGAGTATCCTGAAGACATCCCTGAGGATGGTGATCGTGGTCCCCAGGACAAACACGGAGAAGAGGAAGGTACAAATGGGATCTGCTACTTTGTATTCAGGCTGCAACAGAAGGTCCACAGGAGTGAGTATGAGGCGAGCAGAGGGGTCGTTTCAGGTGGTGATGGGGTGCTGCTCTACTGATGTCATAACACATTAGGCCAGTCAGATCACAGGGAGGGTTTTTAATGGAAGAGCAATATATACCCAGCCAGTTCTGTCTTACCCAGCAGGGTGATGAGACGCGTTAAACCCCTCCTATTGAGACTGTAAATATAAATATATAAGGGATACACTTGTTGCACTGTAAATAAATACAGTATAACAATATGCCGTACTGTAAGATGTATGTAAACACTAGTATTTGTTACTGACCCTGAAGAAGATGACAATGGCAGCCACTAGGACCCCAACACTCTGTAGGAGGTCTCCCAACACGTGAATGAAGGCTGCTCTCACACTGGTGTTGCCATGGCCATGACCCAGAAGGGCATGGGAGTGGCCGTGACCCACATGGGAGTGGCTGTGACCCACAGGGCTCTGCCCGTTCTCGTCTATCTGCTGGTAGCCTGAGCCTTGGGCGTGGAAGGTGGTAGAGTGGTGGAGGATGTACGCCATGCTACAGGACAGAGGGAATAGAGAATGCTACATGTCAATAGTCTAAAGTTCCTCATAGTTTTTATTAAATTCATATGCTCTGGGGGGGAAAGACAGCATAGTTGAATGCAATATGTCTGCCTCAGCTGTTATTTGCATCACTTTGTGTAGTTTTTCCAGATTAAGCCGTGATAATGAACCCCTCACATGATGTTTACTATGACGGCACAGCCGGAGGTGATGAGCATCGCTTGACTGTTGATCTCATAGTCGTTCCTGACTATCCTCTCGATGGCCAGGTACACCAGAACCCCAGTCACTATCCAGATGGACATCACTGACACCAGGGCTCCTAGGATCTCTGTGGGGGTTGGAGACAGTGACGATCGGTATCACACATCCAATGACCCCTGGAAAGGTCATTTTAGAGCCTTGTGACCCTGGCTATTATCATTCAGCTATTACAACATTAGCCATGTAATCTGGAGGTTAAATGGTAAAAGATAAAGTACATTCACAGATGTTTTAAGGTGATATGTCATGGGCCTAACCTGAGCGGTGCCATCCAAAGGTCATGGTTTTGGTGGGCGGTCTGGAGGAGATCCACAGGGAGAAGAGACTGACCATCATGCTGCCAAAGTCAGTCAGGAGGTGAGCTGCATCTGTCATAATAGCCAAACTGTGGGCCAGGTAGCCACCTATAGACACATTGACACAATGGAGATGTCTCAGAGGCAGGCACACATCAGATCCATGTTTTAGATGCTATTGACGATGAATAGGTCTCATGAATGGAAAATACAGACTGTGTGTTTGAACAACTAAACTATTATATTTTGATTCCAATGACAGCTAAATCAAATTTCACTTAAAGGGTGGCTGAACTTCCTGATTTAGCCTCATTTTAGATTTATTTCATTAAGAAATGCAAGCGACCATGTCTGAATTCAAACGTGAGTTCGTTTCAGGGTGTGGCTTGATGTTGGTGTCTCTTTTGTGTGTTTGTAAATGAACTGGCTGGTGACTGTGGCAAAATGGTTTGGCTTTGGATTTCCTATCTCCAGGGTTAGTTAGGGGCTGTCAATAAATTGCACAATGTAAATGAGACAATATTTTCATGTTGCACACCTTTAAGTTCTCATTAAATGCTTTCAATATTTGTATATACATTTTTACAATTTATAGTTGGTGGCCACGTCACATGGTCAGGAAAAGCTCCTGGCCCTAGGTATGAAATAGCATTTTAGACTGATTAATAATATCTTCCAGCCTTACCTATGACCTCTCCAATCATGAAGATGAGGCACACAATGGAGGCGACGTACAGCTTCTTCTTAGCCAGAAGCTTGTCATGGTTCTCCTCACTCACTGCTTTGTTACCATGGCAATGGGTGCCAACAGGCTGCTTCTTCAGCTTGGTGACACCAGTCGCATCTCCGTTTTCAAACGGGAAGTTGGGATAGTCTTCTTTGGATTCTGGAAAGGAACTGAAAAAGATCAAAGATTATGAATACATTAGAACTAGTGGATATATGGAGGTTGAAAAACCCTGACCTAGTGAGATATTCTTGGAGGAGGCTTAATCAAGCTAGCCGTCTTGATTACTTCCTAGTCTCGTTCTTGCTGGCATCAAAAGTTTTAAAAAGTATTAATAGGAGACCGAATGCGATCGGACCACCATCTAATTGGCCTCCATATAACTCTTACAGAATTTACACATGGATGGGGAATAGGAAATTTAATCAAAGCCTATTGGATGATAATTTGTTCTTAACTAAGACAAAATAAATCCTAATTGACTTTTTTTGTACAACATTGGTACAGAAGATCCCCTTATTGTATGGGACACTTTCAAATGTACTTTTAGAGGACATTCAATACAATACTCATCATTAAAACTAAAGCAGTTTAGGTCAAAAGAGATTAGACTAATAAAGGAAATAGAGGAAGTAACAGCGCAGGTAGATGGTAATGGAAACTGTACTATAGAGTAGAGGTCGACCGATTATGATTTTTCAAAGCCGATACCGATTATTAKAGGACCCAAAAAAAGCCGATACCGATTAATCGACCGATTTTTTAAAAGATTGATTTGTAATAATGACAATTACAACAATACTGAATGAACACTTATTTTAACTTAATATAATACATCAATAAAATCAATTAGCCTCAAATAAATAATGAAACATGTTCAATTTGGTTTAAATAATGCAAAAACAAAGTGTTGGAGAAAAAAGTAAAAGTGCAATATGTGCCATGTAAGAAAGCTAACGTTTAAGTTCCTTGCTCAGAACATGAGAACATATGAAAGCTGGTGGTTCCTTTTAACATGAGTCTTCAATATTCCCAGGTAAGAAGTTTTAAGTTGTAGTTATTATAGGAATTATAGGACTATTTCTCTCTATATACGATTTGTATTTCATATACCTTTGACTATTGGATGTTCTTATAGGCACTTTAGTATTGCCAGTGTAACAGTATAGCTTCCGTCCCTCTCCTCGCTCCTACCTGGGCTCAAACCAGGAACACAATGACAACAGCCACCCTCGAAGCAGTGTTACCCATGCAGAGCAAGGGGAATAACTACTCCAAGTCTCAGAGCGAGTGACATTTGAAACGCTATTAGCGTGCACCCCGCTAACTAGCTAGCCATTTCACATCGGTTACACCAACCTAATCTCGGGAGTTGATAGGCTTGAAGCACAGCGAAGAGCTTCTGGCAAAACGCAGGAAAGTGCTGTTTGAATGAATGCTTACGAGCCTGCTGCTGCCTACCACCACTCAGTCAGACTGCTCTATCAAATCATAGACTTAGTTATAACATAATTTACATTTTAGTCATTTAGCAGACGCTCTTATCCAGAGCGACTTACAGTAGAGTGCATACATTTTATTACATTTTTACATACTGAGACAAGGATATCCCTACCGGCCAAACCCTCCCTAACCCGGACAACGCTATGCCAATTGTGCGTCGCCCCACGGATCTCCCGGTGGCGGCCGGCTGCGACAGAGCCTGGGCGCGAACCCAGCCCAGCCTGGGAACGAACCCAGAGACTCTGGTGGCGCAGCTAGCACTGCGATGCAGTGCCCTAGACCACTGCGCCACCCGGGAGACACGATAATAACACACAGAAATACGAGCCTTAGGTCATTAATATGGTCGAATCCGGAAACTATAATCTCGAAAACAAGACGTTTATTCTTTCAGTGAAATACGGAACCGTTMCATATTTTATCTAACGGGTGGCATCCATAAGTCTAAATATTCCTGTTACATTGCACAACCTTCAATGTTATGTCATAATTACGTAAAATTCTGGCAAATTAGGCGGCCCAAACTGTTGCATATACACTGACTCTGCGTGCAATGAACGCAAGAGAAGTGACATAATTTCACCTGGTTAATATTGCCTGCTAACCTGGATTTCTTTTAGCTAAATATGCAGGTTTAAAAATATATACTTCTGGGTATTGATTTTAAGAAAGGCATTGATGTTTATGGTTAGGTACACGTTGGAGCAACGATACGCACCACATCGATTATATGCAACGTAGGACACGCTAGATAAACTAGTAATATCATCAACCATGTGTAGTTAACTAGTGAATATGATTGATTGATTGATTGTTTTTTATAAGATCAGTTTAATGCTAGCTAGCAACTTACCTTGGCTTCTACTGCATTCGCGTAACAGGCAGGCTCCTCGTGGAGTGCAATGTATTCAGGTGGTTAGAGCGTTGGACTAGTTAACTGTAAGGTTGCAAGATTGAATCCCCCGAGCTGACAAGGTAAAAATCTGTCGTTCTGCCCCTGAACGAGGCAGTTAACCCACCGTTCCTAGGCCATCATTGAAAATAAGAA
Source organism: Salvelinus sp. IW2-2015 (assembly GCF_002910315.2). Classification (NCBI taxonomy): domain Eukaryota; kingdom Metazoa; phylum Chordata; class Actinopteri; order Salmoniformes; family Salmonidae; genus Salvelinus; species Salvelinus sp. IW2-2015. The sequence continues at coordinate 280,804 of NW_019942515.1, read as the reverse complement.
TGTGTTCTTAACTGACTTGCCTAGTTAAATAAAGATTAAATAAAGGTGTATAAAGAAAAGAARAAAATGTATTTAAAAAATAATCTGCAAAATCGGTGTCCAAAAATACCGATTTCCGATTATAATTTAAACTTGAAATCGGCCCTAATTAAACGGCCATTCCGATTAAATCGGTCGACCTCTACTATAGAGGCACAAAATAGGTTAGAGGAAAACAAAAAAGAAATGGACGTACTTATTCAAGAACGATCAAGTGTAATGTATTACAAAAATAAAACGAATTGAATGGAAAATTGTGAAAAATGCACAAAATTTTTCTTGAATCTTCAACATAGAAATTCTACCAAAGATTATTTACAGAAATTCGTTACAAATTATGGAGTTATCCATGATTCACCAAATTATATTTTGAAAGAGGAAGCAAAATATTTTGAGCATGTGTTTTCTTTTCAGTCTCCTCCATTTCCACATAATGATGTTAACTGTAAGGATTTCTTTCCTAATAATAATAATAATGTAAAATTAACACATTTATAGAAAGACCTGTGTGAAGGCCAACTTACAGAAGAGGAACTTTATGAGGCAATAAAATCTTTTCAGTCTGCAAAAACACCAGGGCTTAATGGTATACCAGTAGAGGTATAGCATACCTTTTTTTTATGTACTCAAAGATCCATTATTAGCATGTTTTAATTACTATTATACAACTGGTAGACTCAGGTACTCAACAGGAAGGTCTGATTTCATTACAACTAAATCAGGACCCAGGTGATAAGTATAAAGATCCAGTCCATTTAAAAAACTGGAGGCCTCTAACACTTCAATGTTGTGATGTGAAAATCCTGGCGAAATGCATAGCACATAGAATAAAAAAAGGTTTTACCAGATATTGTTCATCCTGATCAGACCGTTTTTTTACATGGATGAAATATTGGAGATAATATACGACAATTACTTGATACAATTTAACATTATGAAACATCGAAGATACCAGGACTGGTCTTCATAGCAGATTTTGAAAAGGCATTTGATAAAGTACGACTAGAATTTATTTATAAATGCCTGGATTACTTTAAATTTTGGTGAATCTCTTATACAATGGGTTAAAGTTATGTACAGCAACCCCAGATGTAAAATAGTAAATAGTGGTTACTTCTCAGAAACGATTGAGCTTTTAAGATGAGTAAAACAAGGCTGTCCGTTGTCTCCATATCTATTTATTATGGCCATTGAAATGCTAGCTATTAAAATTAGATCGAACAAGAACATCAAGGTGTTAGAAATCCAGGGGACAAAAATAAAAGTGTCATTGTATGCCGATGACTCCAGTTTTTCCTTAAATCCGCAATCTGGAACCCTGCACAGTCTCATTGAATATCTTGATCACTTTTCTAGCCTCTCTGGATTAAAACCTAATTATGACATGTGTACCATATTCTGTATTGGATCATTAAAAAAATACAGTGTTTACAGTACATTGTAGTTTGCCAATAAAATGGGCGGATGGGGAAGTAGACATACTTGGTATTCACATCTCAAAAATTATAAATGAACTTACCACAATTAATCTCAATAGAAAGTTAGCAAAAATAGATGTGATTCTGCAACCATGGAGAGGGAAATACTTGTCTATCTTTGGTCCTATCACAGTCTACTTACTTACTAATGGCACTGCCTACTCCAGATGACTCGTTTTTAAATCATATGAGCAAAAAATATTTCATTTTATTTGGAATGCTAAACCAGAYGAAATTAAACATGCCTATTTATATAATGAATATGAGTTTCAGGGGCTAAAAGTATTAAATATTAAAGCCTTAAACCTCTCACTAAAAGCTTCACTCATAAATTATACTTAAACCCAAACTGGTTCTCCAGTAGGTAACCTAGTGGTTAGAGCGTTGGGCCAGTAACTGAAAGGATGCTAGATCGACTCCCTGAGCTGACAAGGTAAAAATCTATCGTTCTGTCCCTGAACAAAGCAGTTAACCCACTGTTCCTAGGCCGTCATTGTAAATAAGAACTTTATTCTTAACTGACTTGCCTAGTTAAATAAATGTTCAAAAATCGCCTTTAAACAGATTACAACTTCTCATTTCCGACTAATTGAAAATGAAATTTTGTTTAAAGTATTGCCCTTTCTTAAACAAGCCTTGCAAAGCTGGTTACAATTTCAGTTTTATCCTCCAGAAAAGATAGAACAAATATTACAACAAATGTTATGGTTAAATTCAAATATACTGATTAATTAAAAAACATTCTTTATGGATTTTWTTTTTTTAATTGTATTATATTTATTAATGATATTATGAATTGAAACGGAGGAGTTATGTCACATATGCAGTCATGGAAAATATCTGTACAATCCAAATTTACAACCAACTGATTGCAGCACTACCACAAAAATAGAGGCAAGGGGAAAAGGGAGAAGGTAAGGAACTTGTTTGCCTGCCATATATTAAAGATACAAATTGGCTGAAAGGAACTGGCATAAATAGAAAAATATACCAGTTTATCTGAGGACAAAAATGTTGACAGCTGTGCCATACAGGGTGCAAAATAAATGGAAGAGATTTTTGATGTACCAATTCCATGGCACATGGTTTATGAACTGGTACAAAAAAACAACACTTGATTCAACACTTAAGAATTTTTCAATTTAAATTACTATATACAATTCTTGCCACCAACAGAATGCTATATATATGGGGCATACAACAATCTCAACTCTGTATATTTTGTTGCGAATAGACAGAATCAATAGATAATCTATTCTGGTATTGCCTCTATGTAGCTTGTTTCTGGTCACAGGTTCAGGAATTGTTCAAAAATCACAACATGCACTTCAAATGAATCTTACAAATAGCAGTGTTGGGCGATTTGGAAAGCATTGGTCAGTCAATAAATAATACTCATAGGAAAGGTTTTCATCTTTAGCTCACAATCAATAAATAATACTCATAGGAAAGGTTTTCATCTTTAGCTCACAATCTGTGGATAATATACGATGAGAAATGTTAAAACATTTTGTCAAACATCACAGCACAATTGTAAAATATATGGCACATGGAAACCAAACAAGGGTGGTCTATGGTGATAGGTGGGATTGGCTGAGAGTGGCTGAGAGTTGGGATTAAAGAGTTTATGTTTGGTAATGTATTATTGTTATGTGACTGCTTTATATAAAAGTACCATGTATGTAAAATGTATATGTAAAATGTATATGTAGCAAAAAAGCTGTAAAAAAAACTACGATATTTGTTCCCCCGAAGCGGGGGGTGGTGGAGTGGTTAATAAAAAATAAAAAAAGTAAAATAAATTACACATAATTTACAGTGCAATTGGAAAGTCTTCAGACTTTCCGTTACAGCCTTATTCTAAAATGGATTAAATAGTTTCCCCCCCTCATCAATCTACACACAATGCCCCATAATGACAAAGAAAAAAAGTGTTAAGAAATGTTTGCAAATGTATTGAAAAAAAATGAAAATATATCACATTTACATAAGTATTCAGAACCTTTACTCAGTACTTTGATAAAGCACCTTTGGCAGCGATTACAGCATCAAGTCTTCTTGGGTATGACGCTACAAGCTTGGCACACCTGTATTTGGGTAGTTTCTCCCATTCTTCTCTGCAGATCCTCTCAAGCTCAGTCAGGTTGGATAGGGAGAGTTGCTGCACAGCTATTTCCAGGTCTCTCCAGAAATGTTTGTTCGGGTTCAAGTCCGGGCTCTGGCTGGGCCACTCAAAAACATTCAGAGACTTGTCCCGAAGCCACTCCTGCGTTGTCTTGGCTGTGTGTTTAGGGTCTTTGTCCTGTTGGAAGGTGAACCTTCGCCCCAGTCTGAGGTCCTGAGCGCTCTGGAGCAGGTTTTCATCAAGGTTCTTTCTGTACTTGCTCTGTTCATCTTTCCCTCGATCCTGACTAATCTCCCAGTCCCTGCCTCTGAAAAACATCCCTACAGCATGATGCTGCCACCACCATGCTTCGCCATACGGATGGTGCCAGGTTTCCTCCAGGCGTGACGCTTGGCATTCAGGCCAAAGAGTTCAATATTGGTTTCATCAGACCAGAGAATGTTGTTTCTCATGGTCTGAGAGTCCTTTAAGTGCCTTTTGGCAAACTCCAAGCGGGCTGTCATGTGCCTTTTACTGAGGAGTGGCTTCCGTCTGGCCACTCAACCATAAAGGCCTGATTGGCGGAGTGCTGCAGAGATGGTTGTCCTTCTGGAATGTTCTCCCATCTCCACAGAAGAACTCTGGAGCTCTGTCAGTGACCATCGGGTTCTTGGTCACCTCCCTGACCAAGGCCCTTCTCCCCAGATTGCTCAGTTTGGCCGGGCGGCCAGTTCCAGAAAGAGTCTTGGTGGTTCCAAACTTCTTCCATTTAAGAATGATGTAGGCCAGTGTTCTTGGGGACCTTCAATGCTGCAAAAATGTTTTGGTACCCTTCCCCAGATCTGTGCCTCGACACAATCCTGTCTCAGAGCTCTATGGACAATTCCTTCGACCTCATGGCTTGGTTTTTGCTCTGACATGCACTGTCAACTGTGGACGTTATATAGACAGGTGTGTGCCTTTCCAAATCATGTCCAATCAATTGAATTCACAACAGGTGGACTCCAATCAAGTTGTAAAAATATCTTTCGAGTCTCATAGCAAAGGGTCTGATTACTTATGTAAATAATTTATTTCAGTTTTTTATTTGTAACACATTTGCAAAATGTTTAAAAAACAGTTTTCGCTTTGGGGTATTGTTTGTAGATTGATGATGAAAAAAAATGATGTAATCAATTTTAGAATAAGGCTGTAACATAACAGAAATGTGGAAAAAGTCAAGGGGTCTGAATACTTTCCGAATGCACTGTATATAGCATTTATATAGCATACTTACAGTAAGTCTACTGCCCTGTCATAGAATCCTATTTTCATAAAATATGATACTGCATAACAACATGTAGACTATACGCTATAGAATGGACTTGCAGTGGAACTGGCTTTTTTAATATATATGTATTATACAATGGGTGGGTCTAATCCTGAATGGTGATTGGTTAAAAATCTTCCAGCCGGTGTCTACTTCACAAGTTACCACCGGCTAAATCGATTATGGTAAAATGTCTATTTACTCTCCTCCATCCGCAATCTACTGTCTCATCAGCCCAGCCAGGCAATGTATACACTTCATCTCCACTATAAAAAGCATCTAGACATTATCTTACATTTCTTTTAGACTAACATTTCATTTTCAACAGTGGAGATTTGTATAAACTTTACTGTCTGCCTCCAACATTTGCAACATTGTTTCAATATTCAAATTAAATCTCCAGCTGTCCCATAGTAATGACAAGTCTGTAGTCAGGATGAGACAGACAAGCAAGCAGCATTTCTCAGCCAGTTGAAATCATGAATCAGTTGGCATCATTTTTCTGGATATATACAAAGAAATGCCAAGTGAAAAAAGGTAAAACGCAACGAAGTGCAGCTAGTTTGCAGTCTTTCCAGCTTCAGTTTGAAGTGACTGTGTTAGCTGTGTTGTTGGCTAGCTCCTCTGAACAAGTGTCGTGAAAAAGATTCCAAGATGGCGTAGCAGTCGGACGTGTGTTTGTCTTGTCCCGTGTAAATAGTCCTCGTTTTTTTTTTCTTCGTATGCATTTCGTATATATTTTAATTTCACTTTCCATTTAGGAACTGAATATACATTCCGCCTCACCCAATGTGGTACGGATCTGCTATTTCTTTTATACTTTAGAACCGTAACCCCAATCAGAAGCTAGCCAGATAACTAGCTACTAGCTAGTAGTCAGTTAGCCACTGCTGCGGTCTTCACCCTTAACTCGGACACCAGCCAGCTTCAGTCGGCAATACTGCCAGTCTGCAAGCGCGATATCAACCCAGAGCATATAGGACTGCTTTTTCACTACCACATCACCGGATTTTTTTCTTCTACTTCATCACCGGATTTCAGCCGCAGGCTCTGGACATTTGCACCTTGATTTCGCAGCTAGTAGCTGCAAACCGTGTGTCTATTGGCTTACGTCGATCCCGGAGCAAACGTAATTTATTCCGGAGCTAGCTGAGGAGCTCCATCAGCCATTCCTGGGCTACAGTCACCTATCGGACCCGTTTTTTTGTTTTTTTTGTTGTTGTTGCTGCAGATACGGAGCCCACCGGGCCTTCACGACTGACTGCCGACGTTATCTGCCCGAGGGAGTTATCCAACTGGCACCCCCGTCCCGACGTTACCTGAACGCTCATCTGGGCCCGCTAATCGTTAGCTGTCTTATCGGCTGCTATCTGAATAAGTATATCGGACAATTATTATTATTATTATTATTTTTATTTTTTTTTTTCTTGGGCCACTATATCTATTTTGCCATTGGATTGATCCCTCTACCACACGAAACCCACTAACCTACCGACGGAAACGCACGAGGTATCTACAATTAGACCTCCATCCTATGCTATCTTCTACCGATAGCCTCTACCCGGCCTACTGTCTGGATCGCCGTGACCCCAACCAACCTCTACTCACTGGACCCTATTTGATCACTCGATTAAGCATGCCTCTCCTTAATGTAAATATGCCTTGTCCATTGTTGTTCTGGTTAGTGTTTATTGGCTTATTTCACTGTAGAGACTCTAGCCCTGCTCACTATACCATATCCAACCTCTCAGTTCCACCACCCACATATGCGATGACATCACCTGGTTTCAATGATTGTTCTAGAGACAATATCTCTCTCATCACTCAATACCTAGGTTTACCTCCACTGTATTCCCATCCTACATACCTTTGTCTGTACATTATTCCTTTAAGCTATTTTATCGCCCAGAAACTCCTTTTTACTCTCTGCTCTAGTAGCTCTAGAGACCATTCTCATAGCTTTTAGCCGTACCCTTATCCTACTCCTCCTCTGTTCCTCTGGTGATGTAGAGGTGAATCCAGGCCTGCAGTACCTAGCTCACTCCTATTCCCCAGCGCTCTCTTTTGATGCTTCTGTAACCGTAATAGCCTTGGCTTCATGCATGTTAACATTAGAAGCCTCCTCCCTAAGTTTGTTTTGTTCACTGCTTTGGCACACTCTGCAACCCGGATGTTTTAGCCGTGTCTGAATCCTGGCTTGAGAGACCACCAAAAATTCAGACATTTTCATCCCAATTACAAGATTTTCAGACAAGATAGAACGGCCAAAGGGGGCGGTGTTGCAATCTACTGAAAAGATTGCCTGCAGAGTTCTGTTTTACTATCCAGGTCTGTTCCCAAACAATTTGAACTTCTACTTTTAAAAATCCACCTCTCTAAAAACAAGTCTCTCACCGTTGCCGCCTGCTATAGACCACCCTCTGCCCCCAGCTGTGCTCTGGACACATATGTGAACTGATTGCCCCCCATCTATCTTCAGAGCTCGTGCTGCTAGGCGACCTAAATTTGAACATGCTCAACACCCCAGCCACCTACAATCTAAGCTTGATGCCCTCAATCTCACACAAATTATCAATGAACCTACCAGGTACCACCCCAATTCCGTAAACACGGTACCCTCATAGATATCATCCTAACAAACTTGCCCTCCAAATACACCTCTGCTGTTTTCAACCAAGATTCTCAGCGATCACTGCCTCATTGCCTGCATCCGTAATGGGTCAGCGGTCAAACGACCTCACTCATCACTGTCAAACGCTCCCTGAAACACTTCAGCGAGCAGGCTTTCTAATCGACCTGGCCGGGGTATCCTGGAAGGATATTGATCTCATCCCGTCAGTAGAGGATGCCTGGACATTTTTTTTAAATGCCTTCCTCACCATCTTGAATAAGCATGCCCCATTCAAGAAATTTAGAACCAGGAACAGATATAGCCCTTGGTTCTTCCTGACCTGACTGCCCTTAACCAACAGAAAAACATCCTATGGCGTTCTGCATTAGCATCGAACAGCCCCGTGATATGCAACTTTTCAGGGAAGCCAGAAACCAATATACACAGGCAGTTAGAACCAGCAAGGCTAGTTTTTTCAAGCAGAAATTTGCTTCCTGCAACACAAATTCAAAAAGTTCTGGGACACCGTAAAGTCCATGGAGAATAAGAACACCTCCTCCCAGCTTCCAACCGCTCTGAAGATAGGAAACACTGTCACCACCGACAAATCCACTATAATTGAGAATTTCAATAAGCATTTTTCTACGGCTGGCCATGCTTTCCACCTGGCTACCCCTACCCCGGACAACAGCACTGCCCTCCCCTCTGCTACTCGCCCAAGCCTTCCCATTTCTCTTTCTCCCAAATACAGTCAGCTGATGTTCTAAAAGAGCTGCAAAATCTGGACCCTTACAAATCAGCGGGGCTAGATAATCTGGACCCTTTCTTTCTAAAACTATCTGCTGAAATTGTGGCACCCCTATTACTAGCCTCTTCAACCTCTCTTTCGTGTCGTCTGAGATTCCCAAAGATTGGAAAGCAGCTGCGGTTATCCCCTCTTCAAAGGGGGGCACTCTTGACCTAACAGCTACAGACCTATATCTATCTACCCTGCCTTTCTAAGGTCTTCGAAAGCCAAGTCAACAAACAGTTACCGACCATTTCGAATCCCACCATACTTCTCCGCTATGCAATCTGGTTTCAGAACTGGTCATGGTGCACCTCAGCCACGCTCAAGGTCATAAACTATCTTAACCGCCATCGATAGGAAACAATACTGTGCAGCCGTATTCATTGACCTGGCCAAGGCTTTTGACTCTGTCAATCACCACATCCTCATCGGCAGACTCGACAGCCTTGGTTTCTCTAATGATTGCCTCGCCTGGTTCACCAACTACTTCTCTGATCGAGTTCAGTGTGTCAATCGGAGGGTCTTTGTCCGGGCCTCTGGCAGTCTCTATGGAGTGCCACAGGGTTCAATTCTTGGACCGACTCTCTTCTCTGTATACATCAATGTGTCCGTCTTGCTGCTGGTGATTCTCTGATCCACCTCTACGCAGACGACACTATTCTGTATACTTCTGGCCCTTCTTTTGACACTGTGTTAACAACCCTCCAGGCGAGCTTCAATGCCATACAACTCTCTTCCGTGGCCTCCAATTGCTCTTAAATACAAGTAAAACTAAATGCATGCTCTTCAACGCTCGCTGCCTGCACCTGCCCGCCTGTCCAACATCACTACTCTGGACGGCTCTGACTTAGAATATGTGGACAACTACAAATACCTAGGTGTCTGGTTAGACTGTAAACTCTCCTTCCAGACTCACATCAAACATCTCCAATCCAAAGTCAAATCTAGAATTGGCTTCCTATTCCGCAACAAAGCATCCTTTACTCATGCTGCCAAACATACCTTGTAAAACTGACCATCCTACCAATCCTCGACTTCGGTGATGTCATTTACAAAATAGCCTCCAAAACCCTACTTAAATTGGATGCAGTCTATCACAGTGCATCCGTTTTGTCACCAAAGCCCCATATACTACCCACCACTGCGACCTGTACACTCTCGTTGGCTGGCCCTCGCTTCATACTCGTCGCCAAACCACTGGTTCCAGGTCATCTACAAGCCCTGCTAGGTAAAGTCCCCCTTATCTCAGCTCGCTGGTCACCATAGCAGCACTCCCTGTAGCACGCGCTCCAGCAGGTATATCTCTCTAGTCACCCCAAACCAATTCTTCCTTTGGACGCCTCTCCTTCCAGTTCTCTGCTGCCAATGACTGGAACGACCTATAAAAAAAAAAAACAAAACTCTTGCAACTGGAAACACTTATCTCCCTCACTAGCTTTAAGCACCAGCTGTCAGAGCAGCTCATAGATTACTGCACCTGTACATAGCCCATCTATAATTTAGCCCAAACAACTACCTCTTTACCTACTGTATTTATTTATTTATTTATTTTGCTCCTTTGCACCCCATTATTTCTGTCTCTACTTTGCGCTTTCTTCCACTGCAAACCAACCATTCCAGTGTTTTTAGTTTTTATTTTACTTGCTGTGTTRTATTCACTTCGCCTCCATGGCCTTTTTGTATTTTTATTTATTTATACATATATTTGTTTKCCTTCACCTCCCATATCTCACCTCACTTATTTTTTTCACTGTATTATTGACTATATGTTTGTTTTACTCCATGTGTAACTATGTGTTGTTGTATGTGTCGAACTGCTTTGCTTTATCTTGGCCAGGTCGCAATTGTAAATGAGAACGTGTTCTCAATTTGCCTACCTGGTTAAATAAAGGTTAAATAAAAAAAATAAAAAAAATGAGTGAGCACATTTTCTATGCCAGGTGAAATCGAACCTCATTAGCTTATTGTTATGGATGTATCCAAATAAATGTCACTAGAAAACAGCTTAAACAAATGCAGCTACTTTGCTATTATTTTGGCTGCACTTTTTGACGACTGTAAGTTAGCCGTAGTTGGCTAGCTAGCAAGAAAGGGATAAGAACGTTGCCAGCCAGTATGGTAATGGAACATTTAGAACGAACGACTGGGTCGCGTCCATAGATACAGAACAAAAAGACTGAACTAATGGGTCCTGTCTCTGTCAGAACAGATAGAACGAACGACCAGCCGACTTGGGTAGCAACCCTAGATTTGTGTCGGGACTGTATCTTGTGGAAGGATGAAATAGTATGAATAAATTCACCAAAATAACGTTTTTTATGAAGTAGATTACAAACAACTGTGTTTGTTTGTATCATCTGAGAATTACATAAATAGCACACTCCCACGTCACAGTAAAATCAGATTAAAATTAAACCAGTATAACAAATGCTGGGTAGGCCGTCCCCCCTCTCTCTCTCTCCATGTGCAATGAGGATAAGCAGGATGATGAGACTAATGAGGTGGAAAAAACGCAATTTTGGCTTCTAGGAGATAACCCAGCTTTGGGCCGCGACTCCATCAGTCCAGAGCCCAGGGACACGAAGGCTGAAAGGAGTCGGCCAAGTGGAAAACTGCTTCTGTTTAATCACACCATGGGGAGATGAGAGCAAATACACCCCCTCCCATCCTAACCCCACGCAGAGGCTATTCAAAATGTCCGTCTGTCACACACACACACACACACACGAGACACCTAGAGAACATACACAAACATAACATAAACCCTCGCTGTGAACACACACACACACTTTACATCAACACATAGCCTAACACTGCAGAGCAAACATGATTGGTTAACCTCAGGATCGACTCCATTCAATTTAACAAATGGAGGGCTTGTCTTGAATGAATATGTTTTGGGGATTTCTATACAGCAGTTCTCAAAGAAGGGATCTATGTCAGGTTAAACCTTTCCAAATTCAATCAGTTGGTGTGTCCATGCCCAGGTCATAAATAAAACGCTTTATGTAATCTAGCTTGTTGCCATCTTCAAATCAGGATAAATCCTATGAGACCTGTCCATTTTCCCAGCCATGTGAACTGGTCCATTTACAGGATATCTTCTGATTCAGTGCAGTATCATGTCATTCTTGGCATTACACCATACTGTAGGCTACACTGACAAAACCTCTTTGTCCTACAAAGAAAATAAAGATTTGACAAGTCAGCATCACTGGCTCATTACTGTTTAACACATGGATGGTCTTATACACAACCAATATTTACATCTTGTCCAATCTGGAACCATTCTAGAACAAAGATTTAGAATGAATGTTAATGCAAGTGGGTTCAATGTACTCCTCAAGGGTTATGAAGCAGTGTCTTGTACAACATTGGTATCTCTTCTTCCTCTTAAAATGGCAACTTTCACACTGTATAGAGTTCTACATAAACGTTCCCTGACTAAATTCAATAAATGTTCTTGCTACTTTAAATCATCATGCAATAGTTTTTTAAAAGTAAAGTAAAGATAAAAATATTATGTAGTTGGTGTAGAATAACGTGAGCAAATGTATCTCCAGGTTTCTGTGCTCAAGACAAGCAGACTAAAGGGCCTGCCCGAGGAGATACTCAGCAGTGCATGAAATGATGTGAAATCATTCAAAAACATTACATTATTACAGAGTTGGCAATTGGCTATGAGCAAGGAAAATGTATTTATATTGACTTTCATTATAATTTCTTCAGCCAAATATGATTGTTAGGCAGCATAAAAAGAGCTATGTAGGATGTCTAATCAAAAACGCTTTTTTTTTTTTTTACCAATGGGTTAATAATATGTTCCTTGTGTAATCCTCTAAGAACAACCAATGGTCCAAACCTCATGTCTCTATCATAATCCGTTCAATATGAATTGGATTGAGTTTTTACCTTTTGTAGGTTGGTCAAAATTAGAGCGACTAAATCCATGGAGGCCAGACAAAAATGTTTTGTCATAAATCAGAAAAATAGCATCGCGTAATCTAGGCTGGAAACTGTGAGAGAATTAAAGTGGACAGGTTTACAATTCGTCATCTTTCTTCTCAAATCAGGACATAAAACGTTATGGAGATTAGATATATATATCGATTGTGACACATTACATGTAGTATTTTAGTATACGGTTTTCATATTAATGCGAAGTTCCTGTTCTTTTTCGAAGAATTTTCACAAAAACAAGAGTATCTCTCTCTGAAATGTCAACGTACTTCAAGCTTTTTATTTGAAATGTCATCACCAAAGGAGGGTTTTCACTAGTCTGGGCAGAGTGGGTGGACACCCTACTAAATGCTTATGTGAGCACAATTAACAAAATACATTTACAACAGACTATAAGACATAAACAGTTTTTACTTCTTTAAATTATTAGTTAGCAAACGTTTAATCAGCTGGAGAATTAACAAAATTATGTTTGMTTTGTTCCTTCTGGAGAGCTGTTGCCACTAGATCAATGACACTAGATGCTTTGGCACATCACATGTCAGGTTAGGGAATATACATTTTTTATTAAATCAATAAATGTGATCTATTAAATTGTGTAATATATCAGATGGTGCCGTGTTGTTCACAGTGGTGGTCACAATAGGAGTACCCCATTTCTTGCAGTCAAGTGACCAAATCGCCCTCTTCAGGCCTCATGGGTGGAATGTTATACGTTTCATAATGTATATTATGATGTATATTATAATTATGAATATTGGGATGCAAACTCATATCTGACATATATATATATATATTTATGATTGAACCTTTATTTAACTAGGCAAGTCAGTTAAGAACAAATTCTTATTTACAATGACAGTCTACCCAGGCCAAACCCTACCCCGGTCGACACTGGGCCAATTGTGCACCGCCCTATGGGACTCCTATTCACAGCTGGTTGTGATACAGCCTGGAATCGAACCAGGGTCTGTAGTGACACCTCTAGCACTGAGATGCAGTGCCTTAGACCGGCTGCGCCACTTGGGAGCCAAAGGTCTGACTGTGATCAGATCTTATAGGTGTAATTGGACAAGATCAGGATGAAGGACGCATGTTAGAGGCAGGTACAGTATACAGGGCTTATATACATTTTTGTCATAATGTTTTGTGATGTGTCGTGCAATAAATGTTGTTAAACTAGTAATAATCCTTTTCTTCTTTTGTGTTTTACGGTGAAGTAATCCAAAAGTAACTGAAAGTAATCAGATTACATTACTGAGTTTAGTTAATTCAAAAGTTACGTTAGTGATTACAATTTTAGACAGGTAACTAGTAACGGAATACATTTAAAAAGTAACCTTAGTGCCTTCTATTGAGGGATGTTCGAAATAGGTCTATCATCATAAGGCCATTAGCATCACTGTTAGACTAGCGAGGCCCCTTTTCAAGTGTGATTAATCAAAAATAGTTTTGATCTACCATTTCTCACACACAATGGACTGCCTGGTTTAGCCTGCCTACAAACCCGAGTCTGAATCGCAGACAGTATAGCCTTCACTGCAACAAGGATCTGCTGTTGCATCCAACATTTTATAGGCTAAAATTGTTCTCTCCTAATTCGATTTATTCGAATATCGTGTTAATTCGTCCATTTAAAAACAGACTATTGACTCCAGTTCCATCCTCCAGTTCCATCCATCTTGGTTTCAAGAGTAGACTACGTGCACAGCTTGCAGCGATGATTTCCAATGCATGGGTGGCTCTGTGACTGTAGACCGACCATCCTGCTTTGCTGATCTGGCATGAAGTCATGGTGACACTGCAACAAACCCATCCCACCACCACATAATGTCTGCACCAAATAACTAGAATGAGATGATAGGGTCTACACACTCAAACAAACATGCCATAAATATTCTCCATTTCATGCTGCAATACTTTCCAGGGGTTGTTGGTTCCTGAATCATCAGTCTATCTCATAGCTATTACATCAGACATGGCATGCATTGCGCTGTCAAACAACCTAACTTTCATTTGTACTCCTGTCTTGCAAATTGAATCAAAGCTCAGAAAGATTGTTTCAAAGTCCTCTTGTCATTGTTGAATGCACACTGCGCTCACTGGTAGTTTTCCTAATAGGACCCAATTAGCCTAATCATCTGCACAGTTTTTGACACTAGTTTAGTAAGAGCGAGCAGAATGGCGCATGTGCTGGTGCATATGGAGGGTCGAAATCAATAACTTTGACCATTAAAACAATTTAAATTAATGTTATTAAAATGTCGTATTTCCAAATAGTTTCGGTCTCGGGATCATTACACGTATTTTGAAGTAATTGCAGACATTGAAATCGTTATTAGGCTATATCAAATCTGCGACCTAGGCCTATAAGGCTATTATTGGCTATTTTTTATTATATTTTCCAATACTGATAATAGTCGGTACAAAATATCAAATGACATTATTGGAAATGAAATGCTGTAGGTGGGAGCATGGTGGGAGCAGCTACGGGGTTAATTAAGCGCAGGAATATTGCCATTCTTTACTGCAATTTAACTACGTAGGCTACACAGCATTCACACAAGGATAATATATTAATATCGGGGCATTTAAGATATTTATGATAAGATTAAGATATCTATTTTGGCTAGTGCTTAACACATCTAATTGGACATAGTCAGGTCTCGCCCAATCCAGTATAGGCCTAATGACCCTTGTGATGATCCACATGAACTTCCATAACCTACGCCTAATGTTATTATTCATTGTATTGTAATACATTTCCAAAAATCAATAAAACATCAAGGATTCTATATGACTTGCTGTGACAGGGGTGCATTCTTTAATTTCACGTAAAATAGTGAACTTGAGTGCCACAAAACACGAGCATTTGTCAAAATGTTCTTCTTCCCTGTCCATGCTGAAATCGAATACCCTTCACTCATTTGTGTTTTCGCGTTTACAATTAATTTGCCTTGATTTAGGGAATCGATTATCAAACACGATACTCAAAGAATAGACTGGTAGTTGAAATTAAACAAATGTGACTCATTATAATAGCTAATAATGTATTGTGCTTTGTTATTTTCAATTTAGGCCTAAATGTTGAATATAACTAACTAAACCTGACTTTTCCCCCCATTAAATAAATATTAAAAAGACGATTAGATAATTAGATAAGTAGTATTACAATTAATATTTATTTAAAAAAACTTGACATTCTTAAATGATTTTTCTGTTCTCTTTTGGCAGCACATTGTAATGCCTATGCGTTTTTTCATTCGAATAATATAGCCAATAAAATAGTCTATAGCTATTCAGGGGTGTTTCACCATTCCCCCATCAGATCTCGTAATGAAAGATGAGTTTTTGCCAGTGCTCAATGAACTTCCCCTCGGGCCATCCGTCAAATAGCCTACTGTCCAAAACGAAGCCAAGCATGGAAATGCATTTGTTCATTCCCATAAAACATTCCACGCACGGACAACATAAGAAAAGACTCGGCGTGAATAAAGCAACGTTAGGCTACTATAGATATATACAGTTCAATTATGCTGTATCCTTGGAAATTGTAGGCTATGTGAATGTCTTCTATTTGCATGAGCTTTGCCCAGCATGTTACTTCATGGTAATATACATTTTCGTTGCAATACCGATTGTTTCATTCTATGTACTCATTCTATCAGTTTGATTTTGGTAGCCTACATATAAGATAGATCTACAACAATTACAAAACGCTACACTAGCAGCATAAGATAAATAGTTTACACCAACTGCCCTGCACCTTAGCCTATAAATGTTTTCAGTTTAATAAACCCTTATGTCTGCATTTTAAAAATATATAGAGAGGTCTACACAATTATGTCTGTATAATTGTATTTATAAATTAAAATGAAATACTCCCTCTGAAGAAATCTGATAGAATGCACAACCTGTCAGCATGTCATCTACAATAAACCTAAAACCTATAAGATATCATAACATCTACTGAGGATTATTTAGTTTGATATAAAATAATCACTGCTCAAACATGGGAAAAAATTGCATTACCTTTTCATTGAATACATTTTGCCATTCTTCTCGCTAACGAGGTGAGACTTCTCTGAATTTATTTCTGAATTCACAGTGGTATCCATGGCTGTGTCTTGTCACGGTTGTATCTGGCAAATTAAGCGGAATCTGAAGATGCGCAGGAGTTTCAGGGAGATCAGTCTTACTGTATCTTAAATGACACGGATAAAATTCGTCCAAACCATTCCAACTGTGCTAATAAAACGAATTAAATTATTCATGGCAATAAGTATCACCAGTTGCAAATATGGGACCCGATACGGACTTAACGCCTGCTCTCAATTCTACTGCTGTAGTATAGGCTATGATAAACTTGCCTCTGAATGTGCAGGCTTTGCTTTGGTGCAGCTACAAGTAACAGCTGACTGGAAACAGCCAAGCCCATAAAGGTATCGACAGCACATGTGTCGACGTCAAAAAAAATGCAAGATGTTTCTGCAGCTAGACTATGCTAATTGAGAGGAACAGCACGTTTAGAATTGTGATTGGGTCCTTCGGTGCGGTGCAACAGCCTGTAGCTACAAGTAGGCTACCTATTATTGAAAGCTCAATTAACGTCGTGGATATTGACCATAGCCTATAGTTTATTCAACGACGATTTCCAAATGAAACGATATTGTCACGACATGCAAATAGCATAAGACATTCAAAGGTTAAAAAATCGTATTTTTTTGCTAATTAAATTTCAGGTTGCAACTAGGCCAGTGACAGGAGCACACCAGAGTAAAGCCATGCAACATTTTCTTCTAATGCTGTGTCCAGAAAAAGATTCTGAGTCATATCCAATGATGTGTATAAACTCTGGATGACTGACAAGGGGCGCCGTATTGAAGCCACCACGCAGCCACCTTGGTACTCCTCAATTGTAAAAAAAAATATATATGTTGGAAGCTATAGAAATGCATTTCTTAATATCTGCATTCGTTTTTGGCACGTTTATTCTGTTACATACACCTTAATGCATAGTTTTAAATTATATTATGTGAGCTAAACATACAAATAAAAAACATTTTCCATCGAGGATCATACCCTTTTCCCCCCAATTTTCGCCTAAAATGACATACCCAAATTTAACTGCCTGTAGCTCAGGACCTGAGATCTGACATTCAGAGCTGTATGTATCAAACCAGTTGTCGATAAAAGTTGTGTTGTGCACTCTCCTCAAACAATAGCATGGTATTTTTTTCACTGTAATAGCTACTGTTAATTGGACACTGCAGTTAGATTAACAGAAATGTAAGCCTTCTGCCCATATAAGACATCTCTATGTCCCAGAAAGTTGGCTGTTGTATACAATGTCGTTCTACTCACATCAGCGCACGTTAGCAACAACCGTCCCATAGAGATTGAAGTATTTTTGTTGTTGTTGAAAGCACTAATGTTTGTATTTGTATTACATTTAATTGAAATACTGTAGAATTCAATTCATTCCTATGGAGGATTGCTCCTACTAGGGAGTGCCAATATGGCTGGACCTGGACTTCAAAGCTTCTCAATGGCAAATACATAGCATCAGCAATCCAGGGTTGATATGCGTCATTGGTCATATCCGCGTATATCTTTGGCGCACATCAAGCAGTGAGGATAAACCGAGTTGGTAGAGATATACATTTTTTATATATTTTTTTATTTCACCTTTCTTTAACCAGGTAGGCTAGTTGAGAACAAGTTCTCATTTACAACTGCGACATGGCCAAGATAAAGCAAAGCAGTGCGAGAGGTCCGGACAGGCCCTCCGATTTGACACACTGAACTCTGTCTGAAAAGTAGTTGGTGAACCGGCCGAGGCAGTCATTTGAGAAACCAAGGCTGTTGAGTCTGCCGATAAGAATGTGGTGATTAACAGAGTCGAAAGCCTTGGCCAGGTCGATGAATACAGCTACACAGTATTGTCTCTTATTGATGGCGGTTATGATATCGTTTAGGACCTTGAGCGTGGCTGAGGTGCACCCATGACCAGCTCGGAAACCAGATTGCATAGCGGAGAAGGTACGGTGGGATTCGAAATGGTCAGTGATCTGTTTGTTAACTTAGCTTTCGAAGACCTTAGAAAGGCAGGGTAGGATAGATATAGGTCTGTAGCAGTTTGGGTCTAGAGTGTCTACCCCATTGAAGAGGGGGATGACCGCGGCAGCTTTCCAATCTTTGGGGATCTCAGATGATATGAAAGAGGTTGAACAGGCTAGTAATAGGGGTTGCAACAATTTCGGCAGATAATTTTAGAAAGAGAGGGTCCAGATTGTCTAGCCCGGTTGATTTGTAGAGCTCCAGATTTTGCAGCTCCTTCAGAACATCGGCTATCTGGATTTGGGTGAAGGAGAAATGGGGGAGGCTTGGGCAAGTTGCTGTGGGGGGTGCAGGGCTGTTGACCAGGGTAGGGGTAGCCAGGTGGAAAGCATGGTCAGCCGTAGAAAAATGCTTATTGAAATTCTCAATTATCATGGATTTATCGGTGATGACAGTGTTTCCTCAACTCAGTGCAGTGGCCAGCTGGGAGGTGGTGCTCTTATTCTCCATGGACTTTACACAGTGTCCCAGAACTTTTTGGAGTTTGTGCTACAGGATGCAAATTTCTGTTTGAAAAAGYTAGCCTTTGCTTTCCTAACTGCCTGTGTGTATTGGTCCCTAACTTCCCTAAAAAGTTGCATATCGCGGGGGCTATTCGATGTTAATGCAGTACGCCACAGAATGTTTTTGTGCTGGTCAAGGGCAGTCAGGTCTCGAGTGAACCAAGGGCTATATCTGTTCCTGGTTCAACATTTGCTGAATGGGGCATGCTTATTTAAGATGGTGAGGAAAGCACTTTTAAAGAATAACCAGGCATCTTCTACTGACAGAATGAGGTCAATATCCTACCAGGATACTCGGGCCAGGTCGATTAGAAAGGCATGCTCGCTGAAGTGTTTTAGAGAGCTTTTGACAGTGATGAGGGGTGGTCGTTTGACCGCAGACCCATTACGGATGCAGGCAATGTTCGCTGAGATCCTGGTTGAAGACAGCAGAGGTGTATTTGGAGGGCAGGTTGGTCAGGATGATATCTATGAGGGTGCCTGTGTTTACATATTTGGGGTTGTACCTGGTAGGTTCATTGATAATTTGTGTGAGATTGAGGGCATCAAGCTTAGATTGTAGGATGGCCGGGGTGTTAAGCATGTCCCAGTTTAGGTCACCTAACAGCACGAGCTCTGAAGAAAGATGGGGGCAATCAATTCACATATGGTGTCCAGGGCACAGCTGGGGACAGAAGGTGGTCTATAGCAAGCGGCAACGGTGAGAGACTTGTTTCTGGAAAGGTGGATTTTTAAAAGTAGAAGCTCGAATTGTTTGGGCACAGACCTGGATAGTATGACAGAACTCTGCAGTAGATTGCAACTCCGCCCCCTTTGGCAGTTCTATCTTGTCAGAAAATTTTATAGTTAGGAATGGAAATGTCAGGGTTTTTGGTGGTCTTCCTAAGCCAGGATTCAGACACGGCTAGGACAACCGGGTTGGCAGAGTGTGCTAAAGCAGTGAATAAAACAAATTTAGGGAGGAGGCTTCTAATGTTAACATGCATGAAACCAAGGCTTTTACGGTTACAGAAGGCAACAAATGAGAGCGCCTGGGGAATGGGAGTGGAGGTAGGCACCGCAGGGCCTGGATTATCCTCTACATCACCAGAGGAACAGAGGAGGAGTAGGATAAGGGTATGGCTAAAGGCTATAAGAACTGGTAGTCTAGTTCGGAACAGAGAGTAAAAGGAGCAGGTTTCTGGGCACGGTAGAATAGATTCAAGGCATAATGTACAGACAAAGGTATGGTAGGATGTGAATACAGTAGAGGTAAACCTATGCATTGAGTGAYGATGAGAGAGATATTGTCTCTAGAAACATAATTTAAACCAGGTGAGGTCACCTGTGTGGGAGGTGGAACTAAAGGGTTAKCTAAGGCGCATTGAGCAGGGCTAGAGACTCTACAGTGAAATAAGGCAATAATCACTAACCAAAACAGCAATGGACAAGGCCTATTGACATTAGGGAGAGGCATCCGTAGCCGAGTGATCATAGGGTCCAGTGAATAGCTCAGCGGGCTGGAGACACGGCAATTCAGACAGCTAGCAGGTCGGGGCTAGCAAGCTAGCAGAAGGGCCTTAAAGGAACGTCGCAACGGAAGAAGTCTGTTGTAGCCCCTCATGCTGTTACATCGGCAGACCAGTCGTGATGGATCAGCAGGGCTCCGTGTAGTAAAAGGGTCCAGGTCAATTGGCAAAATAGGTATAGTGGCCAAAGAAATGGTCCGATGGGCCTTTTCAGCTAACAGTCCGATATGCTCTAGACGGCTAGCAGGCAAGTAGATGGGCATTCAGGGGACATCGCGATGGAGGAGCCAGTTGACAAACCCCCTCGGGCAGATTACGTCGGTAGTCCAGTCGTGATGGATCGGCGGGGCTCCGTCTCGGCAGTAAAAGGGGTCCAGCCCAATTGGCAAAATAGGTATTGTAGCCCAAGGAGTGGCTGATGGACCTCTTCGGGCTATCCGGGAGATGGGCCTAGCAAAGGCTAGCTCCAGGCTAATTGGTTCTTGCTTCGGGACAGAGACGTTAGCCAGGAGTGGCCACTCGGATAGCAGCTAGCTAGCTGCGATGATCCAGGTGAAAATGTTCAGAGCATGCGGTAGGATACCGGAGGAAAATTTGGAGAAAAATAAGTCCGATATGCTCTGGTTTGAATCGCTCTGTGCAAACTGGCTTCTGTTGGGGGTTGCGGTTCAAAAGTAAAGAAAATAGCAGATCCATAGCACATTGGGTGAGGTGGATTGCAGAAGTTGAGGTTAAGAAAAATATATTTTTAAATATATGTGAAGAAAAAAGATATAGAGATATACACATGGGACACGACAAGACGAAGACAAAGACGTCTGACTGCTATGCCATCTTGGAAGAAAAGAAGCAGGGCTTGGCGAAGCAGGGCTTAACGTGACCATGCCCCCGAGTAGGGTACAGCCGAGTAGGGTACTCTCGTTACTCTCATGTTAAATTGCCTACTTTACTCCTAACCGACAATGGCTGTATTTTTTAAAATCATTCTATAAATATTTTAGATATGCTTGGTTGGCCATTTTTAACATACTTCCGTGCCGTCTTAACAACATCATACTTAAAAACACAAATTCTAAACGTAAAAATGTTAACATGAACAGATAGACGGTTGTACAGAATGTACAGCAAGATTATCAGCCAAAGAGACGATTCCAACTGACTTTCTTAACTAGCTAGCTAGCTAACCCTGCATTTAAGATGCCGATGAGTTGTTGTGTACCATTTTGTTTTAACAATAGTAGGAGAAAAATACCACCAAATTAAGTGTAATCAACTGCCCAAGTACCAGGTTAGAAGAACCTCATGGTTTCAGGCTATTAAGCCGCASTGAAAGCTGTGGGCTCTGGTTACTCAATATATGTGTGTGTTTGAAACACTTCATCACCGGTAAGTCGCTAGCTATGTATATTGCACAAAGCTTGCTAGTTCGCTTGTAGTAAGGACTAGTGAGCTGTGTTGTCCAAATATCACCTATGATATTCTTCTGCATTTGGATATTTATGCAAACCTGGAGATTCCACCAGTGTGGCGTAATAGCCTGAAACCATGAGGTTCTTCTAACCTGGTCCTTGGGCAGATGGGCAGACTGGTAACCCATCAGACTGTTAAACAGCCACCACTAACATTTAGCGGCCGCTGCCAACATACTGACTCAACTCCAGCCACTTTAATAATGGGAATTGATAGAAATTATGTAAAAATGTACCACTAGCCACTTTAAACAATGCCACTTAATATAATGTTTACATACCCTACATTACTCATCTCATATGTATATGTATATACTGCACTCTATATCATCTACTGCATCTTGCCATCTTTATGTAATACATGTATCACTAGCCACTTTAAACTATGCCACTTTATGTTTACATACCCTACATTACTCATCTCATATGTATATACTGTACTCTATACATCTACTGCATCTTGCCTATGCCGTTCTGTACCATCACTCATTCATATATCTTTATGTACATATTCTTTATCCCTTTACACTTGTGTATAAGGTAGTAGTTGTGGAATTGTTAGGTTAGATTACTTGTTGGTTATTACTGCATTGTCGGAACTAGAAGCACAAGCATTTCGCTACACTCGCATTAACATCTGCTAACCATGTGYATGTGACAAATAACATTTGATTTGATTTGATTTGATTCCTATTTGACTCAGCTGTGCCTCCTTGCCCGTCCAACATTTCCTCATATCCCACCCCTTCTAATGCGACTATCCCCGATGCTTCTCCCTCTTTTTCCCCTGTCCCGCTATAAAGATCCTCCCTGCAGGCAGTCACTGAGTCCGAGGTGCTAAAGGAGCATCTTAAACTTGACCCCCAAAAAACATCTGGGTCAGATGGTTTAGACCCTTTCTTCTTTAAGGTTTCTGCCCCTATCGTCGTAAAGCCTGTCTCCCCTTTCTCGGGAGGTTCCCATTGCTTGGAAGGCAGCCACAGTTCGTCCTTTATTTAAAGGGGGAGATCAGGCTGATCCTAACTGTTATAGGCCTATTTCTATTTTGCCCTGTTTACCAAAAGTGTTGGAAAAACTTGTCAGTAATCAACTGACTGGCTTTCTTGATGTCTATAGAATTCTCTCGGGTATGCAATCTGGTTTCCGCTCAGGTTATGGATGTATCACTGCAACCTTAAAGGTCCTCAATGATGTACCATTGCCCTTGATTCTAAGCAATATTGTGCTGCTATTATTATTGACTTGGGCAAAGCTTTTGATACGGTAGACCATTCCATTCTTGTGGGGCGGCTAAGGAGTATTGGTGTCTCYGAGTGGTCTTTGGCCTGGTTTGCTAACTACCTTTCTCAAAGAGTTCAGTGTATAAAGTCAGAAAATCTGCTGTCTCAGCCACTGCCTGTCACCAAGGGAGTACCCCAAAGTTCAATCTTAGGCCCCACGCTCTTCTCAATTTACATCAACAACATAGCTCAGGCAGGAGGAATCTCTCTCATCCATTTATATGCAGATGATACAGTCTTATACTCAGCTGGCCACTCCCCGGATTTTGTGTTAAATGCTCTACAACAAAGCTTTCTCTACCCTTAACCTTGTTCTAAACACCTCCAAAACAAAGGTCATGTGGTTTGGTAAGAAGAATGCCCCTCTTCTCACAGGTGTTACCTCTGAGGGTTTAGAGCTTGAGGTAGTCACCTCATACAAGTACTTGGGAGATTGGCTAGACAGTGCACTGTCCTTCTCTCAGCACATTTCAAAGCTGTAGGCTAATGTTAAATCAAGACTTGGTTCCCTCTATTGTAACCGCTCCTCTTTCACCCAAGCTGCCAAACTAACCGTGATTCAGATGACCATCCTACCCATGCTAGATTACGATCATTTATAGATCGTCAGGTAAGGGTACTCTCGAGCAGCTAGATGTTCTTTACCATTCGGCCATCAGATTTGCCACCAATGCTCCTTATAGGACACATCACTGCACTCTATGCTCTTCTGTAAACTTGTCATCTCTGTATACCCGTCGCAAGACCCACTGGTTGATGCTTATTTATAAAACCCTCTTAGGCCTCACTCCCCCCTATCTGAGATATCTACTGCAGCCCTCATTCTCCACATACAACACCCATTCTGCCAGTCACATTCTGTTAAAGGTCCCTAAAGCACACACATCCCTGGGTCGCTCCTCTTTTCAGTTCGCTGCAGCTAGCAACTGGAACGAGCTGCAACAAACACTCAAACTGGACAGTTTTATCTCAATCGCTTCATTCAAAGACTCAATCATGGACACTCTTACTGACAGTTGTGGCTGCTTTGTATGATGCATTGTTGTCTCTACCTTCTTGACTTTTGTGCTGTTGACTTTGCCCAATAATGTTTGTACCATGTTGTGTTTKTACCATGTTGTGTTGTCATGTTATGTTGTTGTCTTAAGTCTCTCTTTATGTAGTGTTGTGTCTCTCTTGTTGCAATGTGTGTTCTGTTCTATATTTATATTGTATTTAAAAATATATATATATAATAATCCCAGGGCCACATCCCCGCAGGAGGCCTTTTGTTAGGCCGTCATTGTAAATAAGAATTTGTTCTGACTTGCCTAGTTAAATGAAGGTTCAATAAAAATAAATGAAATAAAATATCGCCATAGGCTACTTGGGACATTGGTAGGATTGTCTCCCCCAGCTGGTCTACGGCAAGTTGAAAGGACATATAGTCAAGCGAAGGAGATTCAACTTTTCTATATACAGTTGAAGTCACAAGTTTAAGTACACTTAGGTTGGAGTCATTAAAACTCGTTTTTCAACTACTCCACATTTCTTGTTAACAAACTATAGTTTTGGCAAGTCGGTTAGGACATCTACTTTGTGCATGACAAGTAATTTTTCCAACAATTGTTTACAGACAGATTACTTGACTTATAATTCATTGTATCACAATTCTAGTGGGTCAGAAGTTTAATACACTATGTTGACTGTGCTTTTAAACAGCTTGGAAAATTCCAGAAAATGATGTCATGGCTTTAGAAGCTTCTGATAGGCTAATTGACATAATTTGAGTCAATTGGAGGTGTACGTGTGGATGTATTTCAAGGCCTACCTTCAAACTCAGTGCCTCTTTGCTTGACATCATGGGAAAATCAAAAGAAATCAGTTAAGACCTCAGAAAAAAATTGTAGACCTCCACAAGTCTGGTTCATCCTTGGGAGCAATTTCCAAATGCCTGAAGGTACCACGTTCATCTGTACAAGCAATAGCACGCAAGTATAAACACCATGGGACCACTTAGCCGTCATACCGCTCAGGAAGGAGACGTGTTCTGTCTCCTAGAGATGAACGTACTTTGGTGCGAAAAGTGCAAATCAATCACAGAACAGCAGCAAAGGACCTTGTGAAGATGCTGGAGGAAACAGGTACAAAAGTATCTATATCCACAGTAAAACGAGTCCTATATCGACATAACCTGAAAGGCCGCTCAGCAAGGAAGAAGCCACTGCTCCAAAACCGCCATAAAAAGCCAGACTACGGTTTGCAACTGCACATGGGGACAAAGATCGTACTTTTTGGAGAAATGTCCTCTGGTCTGATGAAACAAAAATATAACTTTTTAGCCATAATGACCATTGTTATGACTGGAGGAAAAAGGGGGAAGCTTGCAAGCCGAAGAACACCATCCCAACCGTGAAGCACAGGGGTGGCAGCATCATGTTGTGGGGGTGCTTTGCTGCAGGAGGGACTGGTGCACTTCACAAAATAGATGGCATCATGAGGCAGGGAAATTATGTGAATATGGATATATGTGGATATGGATATATTGAAGCAACATCAGTCAGGCAGTTAAAGCTTGGTCGCAAATGGGTCTTCCAAATGGACAATGACCCCAAGCATACTTCCAAAGTTGTGTCAAAATAGGTTAAGGACAACAAAGTCAAGGTATTGGAGTGGCCATCACAAAGCCCTGACCTCAATCCTATATAAAATGTATGGTCAGAACTGAAAAAGCGTGTGTGAGCAAGGAGGCCTACAAACCTGACTTGGTTACACCAGCTCTGTCAGGAAGAATGGGCCAAAATTCACCCAACTTATTGTGGGAAGCTTGTGGAAGGCTACCCAAAACGTTTGACCCAAGTKAAACAATTTAAAGGTAATGCTACCAAATACTAATTGAGTGTATGTAAACTTCTGACGAAATAAATAAAAGCTGAAATAAATCACTCTACTAATATTCTGACATTTCACATTCTTAATTATTCTGACATTTCTCATTCCCTCTTAAAACAGGGAATTTGTTACTAGGATTAAATGTCAGGAATTGTGTAAACTGAGTTTAAATGTATTTGGCTAAGGTGTATGTAAACTTCTGACTTCAACTGTATTTTTTTTGTTTGTCACTAATTAAGCTTCCTAAGTATTTCATATTTTTTTTGTGGTCCACTTAAATAATTGCTGTAGATCATGAGTTATTCTTTTTCCTATTGCCATTATTTCATGTTTTTCCTCGTTAATTTTAGCTGATCTGCTTTTTAGTGGTAAAATAAGGTTGTAACCAAGCTGAATCAGTGAAACATTTTGAGAAACGATCAACTCATGCTGCAACTCAAATAGTGATCATATATGGTTATAAACTGTAGATTAAGCATTTGCTCGTTTGTGCTAGGCTAACTTTACCTTGATAGTAATCCAGTTTTCGTTAAATTTCGGAACTCCCCCGTAAAATCTGAGTTTGGGCATCGACGTCACCAATGCAGTTGGTGACGTAGACATGCAAGACATGCAAAACTACAAATCCCTGCAAGCTCCTGCACGTCATCGCTCGCTGACACCTTTGCTAAAAGTTATTGTTTCGATATAAAACTTGCACAAGACCGTTCACTGAATTGTCCATTTAAAGAAATGTAACCAATTTATTCATTACTACATTTAGCTAACATTATATAGTTAATCCAGAGATGCCTACATTTGCCTTGATTCTTCAGTCTCGTTCAGATCATCATGGCAATTGTAGTTCTTTATGATAGCCACATTAGTAGCTAATTATCATTTCATTTTTGGGGGATAAATACAGGCCAATACAGGTTATCAAAACATGCCAGTGTAAGCCTACATGAAACAGCCCTAATTTGAAGTGTTTCTAAAATCCCCTATAGCTGACCAAGGAGCTAATGAAATGTAACATTCTGAAAAATGTATGTAAAAACGTGTGAGATGAAAATGGACAAAACAAAGGGTGTGAAATGTGTAGGCCCACTGAGTGGACATTCTGAACCTTGTTTGAGATCAGTCGGTCACATGACCAAGGAGCTATTGAAATTCTAAAGTCAAGTAGGTCACATGACCAATGAGCTATTGACATTGGATTGTAAAAAAGTTTGTACTTTGTTTATGCTCCCTAACTAATTCAAATAGGAATGCAAAATGCTGTTCACATTTCCAGGTGTTTATTACCTTTGGAAAGCGAATTAATGTCCAAATCGTGAAAAAAAATACCTGTGCAATGCTGTGCGCAATTTTTCCAACATCATGACACTTATTTAGAGTTTGTGGCTCAAGTGGTTTGAAAGCTATTGAGGTTTGAATGCGCGAATATCCAATTTGAAGCTGGTTTTACCTCGGTAAAGTGAGGCTGGAGCGCACTCCACGCACGCACATGTACACAAAAGGTGACGTCAGGACGCTTCATCCGGTGTTTGTTTACGCGCGGTCTCCGGTGTGTACGAGATGGAAACATGGCAATGAAAATGAACCAAAACGATGTCCAGATGCCACAAAAAGAAGAGGGGGAGAAAGAAGAAGACCGGTCGATGTCTAGATCTGACAGGTATGTATAAATAATTGATATGTTTCAGGCTAACAAAGATAGCAATACAGAGACAGGCCGACAGAGTGTGTCTTGTGGGTTGGCATGCTAACCAGTCAGCTATCATTAGCCAGGCACAGCTAATATTTATTTGAAATAAATTATTTCTGGTAACTTATACTCAATATCTCAGCTACAACGATGGAAGCAAGCTAAGTATGTTGCTTAGTTATGGTGTATGTACTCAATGAATTAGCTAGCCAGCCGGCTAGAATAATGCTTCATTAATGCTACATTAGCAAACGTTAGCTAATGCACAGTCACATAGACGTGGCAGTGAATGTGGGTGCAATGATTCAGATCTCAGATGCCGAGTTGGCATTATAACAGAGCAACAACAGTGAAAATGAACATCCAGGTGTTCATTTCAATAGTCTAACGTGTATTTCTCTCCTTCGCCTATTTGAATTACCAACATTTTTTCACTTGTCCTGTGTTTTCAGATCAGTTCAGGTGAAGAGGAAAAGTAGGTAAGGAAATCAGTTTTAGACATACAGTCCAGCTGTTGTCACACATTTCGATTTTCTCTTTGACCAAATGATGACAGCCTTACTCATGCGAGTGCCTGCCCCATGCCCCCCCAGCAACTGTGTGATTTCCTGGAGAGGGTGGTCAAGTTTTCCCCCATTCTCCCTCACTTACACAGACAGTACAGAACTGCGGAGCGCTACTAATGAGGGTTCCTYGAGTGTATGGACCCCCTCTCTTTTCTCTCCACAGGACAGACACATTGTAATCAAATTGCCCAGATCATTGTCCTGATCATCATCATGGGGCAGGCATGAGCTTAAACGGCATCTCTGATGGCATATATGGATATGATGGCTTTTGTGAGTGGATGTTTGAAGTGATTCATGTCACAGATTAATCATAGTTAATAGCTATAATACAATCCTCTTCAATGGAAAATCTGGGTTATGGGTTATCCAGTGAAGCGCGCTAAATAATGACTAGGCAGAATTTGAGCGGAACTAACCTTTTTGTCCCTTGTGTTATTGTTGTTCACCAGTGGCAGTGGAGATGATTCTCTGGGCAGTCTTCCGAAACACCCCCGCTGCCCTCTGACCCCCTCACTGTCTCCACGGAAACGGACCACCAGCCAGAGCAAGACTGAGCCACCTCTCTTGAGGACCAACAAGAGGACAATCTACACTGCAGGAAGGCCCCCCTGGTACAATGTCACTGGGACCACCTTCAAAGAGGCTTTCGTTATTGGTAAGAGAGCTGTCATTTGACATTGTTATTAGTGCTCGGCTACCCGAGCCCGAAAGGCCCCAACATTATACTTTAAATTATAATGTTCCTTGAGTTTTGTCGGAGTTTAGAGTGACCAGAAGAAGCTAACAGCTAAATGCTCTCATGTCTCTTTGATTGTTGAGCAGGTACTTTAAAATATATATATATATATATATATTCTTTATTTTTTACCCAATTTYGTGGTATCCAATTGGTAGTTAGTCTTGTCTCATCGCTGCAACTCCCGTACGGGCTCGGGAGAGGCGAAGGTCGAGAGCCGTGCGTCCTCCAAAACACAACCCAACGCCACACTGCTTCTTGACACAATGCCCACTTAACCCGGAAGCCAGCCACACCAATGTGTCAGAGGAAACATCGTACACCTGGCGACCGTGTCAGCGTGCATTGCGCCCGGCCCACCACAGAAGTCGCTAGTGCGCGATGGGGCAAGGACATTCCTGCCTGCCAAGCCCTCCACTAACCCGGACGACGCTGGGCCAATTGTGCGGCCGGCTGCGGCAGAGCCTGGACTCGAACCAGGATCTCTAGTGGCTCAGACAGCAATGCCTTAGACCACTGCGCCATGAGCCAGAGATACTTTTGAGGAGATGGGAAACTCCATTGAAATCGTATCAACGCCCATTGTGTACGGTGCCCATGGTACGACAATGGGCTGCACGGTGCATTCTAGGCAACTCTGGGACAAGGAGAGCTCTCCTTCAAGGAGTGAATGGGAGTCAATTGGGCGCTAGCTCAAAAACCCAACATTAGCATGAATTTCGTCAACAGTAAGTACAACATTACAAACCTTTTCCGAAGTGTGAGAAGTAACTTATCTGTGAGCTTTCGAATCGTGACATTACGTACTTTCGAGGAAAGTAGGCAGGTTTCTCGACTCATACCCTAACGTTGAGAAGGGATTGCGTGACAATTAGCTCAGTAACCACATGGCGCAGCATGACAACGTGAACGCGATTGGTCGACAGTCTGCTGGGTGGGGTGTTATACGTTTCTCCATACATTGCCCAATTTGAGTCATATCTCCTTTCTCTAATATCTCTGGCAGAGCAGTCCAAGCGAGCCATTGCTATGGTTACTCAGACTCAGTGCCTCCATTAGCAGTGTGCATGAAGAGCGAGCTGCCTGCACATGGAGCAAGTAACAGACAGAGAGGAGCAGTTAATGGTTTTACTAATGGAGAAAGTTGTTTCGGGTAGGGCCTTAAATTTAACAGAAGAAATCAGGCTTGGGTAGGGTAGGGCCTGAAAGTGGTAGGCATGGGTAGTACTATAGTTGCTGAAAATTCATGCCTGTGCAGGGCTCTAATTGTCATGACTCATTACCTGCAAACTCAAACCTCAAACTCAACTTAATGAACAGAAATGACATGCACGGCAATGGTCAGTCACCAGACATTGTCCTGGAGAGTTGATAGGCAGTGTGGAAATTGAAGAGACATTTTGAAAAAGGTTTTCAGAAATCCTAAAATAATAGGATCTCATCATCAGTGCTCAGGGCATCCTCCATGCTAGCTTAGGTTGTAGCTTATATTCTACATTTGGCCGGGGTCCTTCTGATCATCCCAGTAAGGCACCCCTGTAAGCTTTACACACCATAATGAAATGAACCATGTGTATGAATTACCCAGCCGGACCATACTTTGTTTAAACACATCTGATTGGCTTGAGTGCTGCTGACTGAGACAAAGGCTATCTTTAATACGCAATCTGTTACTTTCAATGAGCCGGACTTGACTGGTTACGTTTCACACTTGGATGTGCTTTGGTTGATGATTCCTGTAAAAAGGCCATCCTGCTGTTCTCTGGCCAGCACTCTGCTTCTGTTGATGAAAGGTTAGAAAGTCTGCTCATGTACAATAACCAACCTGCCTCAGAGGTCCGAGGGAGAGGAGAGATGGTAAGCACATAAAAGGAGCCCTGAATCATCAGAGCCAGAGCTGTTTGTTATTGTCTCTAGGCAACAATTCCAGACGGATTTCATTTCATTTGCTGGATGGGTTGCTTCATGTTCTGTGTCAGTTAGTCTGATGGCTGAGTTTCATTTGTTGTGGCAACATAGCTCAATTCGAAGTAAAATATTTTGAAAACGGGCTTATCTAGACAGTTTTCAGTTCCATTTTGTTRTCTTGAATATTTTGTCTGTGCACGTTTATAGCCTAACTCAGCAGTTTTGAACTGCACCCTGTGTTATGTGCACCTCTCTGGTTTATGTATTCAGTACATTATAATAGGGGTTCCCCACTGCCTGTGCAGAAGCAGACACTACAAGCACTGCATCCAGGTTTTCACAACCACAGCATGTATTGTTGGATTTACTCCCAGGGTTGTTGTTTTGGATTCCTAGTGTACGTTTGTCAGGAGCCCTGTCTTACCCCCTCATGTTTCTTCCTGCAGGCCTCTGTGGAGGAAGTGCTTCTGGGAAAACCACRGTGGCCAATAAGATCATCGAGGCTCTAGATGTTCCCTGGGTGGTCCTCCTCTCCATGGACTCATTCTATAAGGTGAACTTGCATAATATGCTATGTTTATAAGTATGGCCTGGAGTTTATCATTGGTGAGGTCACAGGTTCAGGAATAACTCCTGGGTATACTTATAAGACATTCTGTTGAAGGTAAACTAGCCAATGAATGTAATGTCATGACCCGCTTCATGCTGAATGCTTTATTGGCTCCCCCTCAGATTTAGTATAGAGGCAGCAACACCTAGGGAGCACAGAACTATCAGTACCCTCAAGAGATATCCTCAGTCTACCCAGATAGAACCACTCAACTCAATAGCATTCTGAGACCACTGCAGCTGCTCCAATAGATTGATTGAATTGGTTCCCTGTTGTTAAAGAAAGTTGCCTCTGCTTAACTTGATCAGTGAAGCAGTGTGTACCCCGCTCTGTCCACAACCCTCCAAAAGGTCAGTAATTAACCCTGATTTGAGCTTTTATTTAGCTTTAAACTCCTAACCAATGAGGGAACTAATGGAATCATTCATGTCAATTATGTCCCTAGCTGTGTTGGAAACAAAAGTCGATTGCTTTTAAGTATGTTTTTCTGTAGCAGCCATGTTGTTTTTTTAGGTGACAAGGGAATGGCTCTAACAACTCATGCTTTGTTGGCCAAATAGGCCCCCACACCTAGGTACCTGTGCACATCGCAAAGGCACGAACAGCAGGGCTATTAAAATAGCTCCATCTTGCCCTTTGATAGGCTAGGTGTAATGTTTGCCATATTGCTTCAACCAATCCAATCCTCTCAGATCTACACAAATGCAGGTCAGGCAAGAGTGTAATTGAATTCCTGAATCGTGACCTTGTTTCTCCCCCCCAGGTTTTGACCAAAGATGAGCAGGAGCTGGCAGCTAAGAATGAGTATAACTTTGATCACCCAGAGGCCTTTGACTTTGAGTTGCTGGTGACTGTTCTGAGGAAGCTGAAGAAGGGCAAGAGCATCAAAGTACCCGTCTACGACTTCACTTCTCACTGCCGCCGCAAGGAGTGGGTAAGGCAGACTCAGTAAATTGTCTTAAAGCAATAATCCACCCAAAACCACGCATTCAAATCAAATGTTATTTTTCACATGCACCGAATACAACAGGTGTAGACCTTGCAGTGAAATGCTTACTTACAAGCCCTTAACCAACAATGCAGTTTTAAGAGAGAAAATAAATAAAATGACAAATAATTAAGGAGCAACATTAAAAATAACAGTAGTGAGGCAATATACAGGGGGTACTGGTACAGAGTCAATGTGTGGGGGCACCGGTTAGTCGAGGTAATATGTAGGTAGAGGTAAAGTCACTATGCATGGCTAATAAACAGAGTAGCAGCAGTATAAAACTGGGGTTGGGTTGGGGGGACAATGCAAATAGTCTGGGTAGCCATTTGGTTAGCTTTTCACGTGTCTTATGGCTTGGGGGTAGAAGCTGTTAAGAAGCCTTTTGGMYCTAGACTTGGCRCTCYGGTAACACTTGCCGTGCKRTAGCAGAGAGAACGGTCTATGACTTATGATTCTTATGATTTACAGTGTTAAATAACTGTAATATGTGAGAACAATAATTTTTTGTAACAAATATTTAATTTGGTTATAACAACCTTGCTAGCAACGTGAAAAACGTTGTGGAAATCTACATTGGTGGAAAAAGTAGTCAATTGTCATACTTGAGTAAAAGATACCTTAATAGAAAATGACTAAAGTAAAAGTGAAAGTCACCCAATAATATACTACTTGAGTAAAAGTCAAAGTGTTTGGTTTTAAATATACTTAAGTATCAAAAGTAAATGGAATTGATAAAATGTACGCAGTCTCCTCTGAACAGTTGATGTGTCTGTTACTTGAACTCTGAAGCATTTATTTGGGCTGCAATTTCTGAGGCTGGTAACTCCAACGAACTTATCCTCTGCAGCAGAGGTAACTCTGGGTCTTCCTTTCCTGTGGCGGTCCTCATGGGAGCCAGTTTCATCACAGCGCTTGATGGTTTTTGCGACTGCACTTGAAGAAACTTTCAAAGTTCTTGAAATGTTCCGCATTGACTGACCTTAATGTCTTAAAGTAATGATGGACTGTCATTTCTCTTTGCTCATTTGAGCTGTTCTTGCCATAATATGCACTTGGTCTTTTACCAAATAGGGCTATCTTCTGTATACCACCCCTACCTTGTTACAACTGATTGGCTCAAACACATTAAGGAAAGAAATTCCACAAATTCACTTTTAAGAAGGCACACCTGTTAATTAAAATGCATTCCAGGTGACTACCTCATGAAGCTGGTTGTGAGAATGCCAAGAGTGCAAAGCTATCATCAAGGCAAAGGGTGGCTACTTTGAAGAATCTCCAATATAAAATATATTTAGATTTGTTTACACTTTTTTAATTTATTTTTGGTTACTACATGATTCCATATGTGTTATTTCATAGTTTTGATGGCTTCACTATTCATCTACAATGTAGAAAATAGTAAAAATAAAGAGAAACCCTGGAATGAGTAGGTGTGTCAAGACACTTTCAATGATTGTCTTTGGTGTCTCAGCAGTAATCACAAAGAAAATGCTTGTATGAATTTTAAACCACTGCATGTATTGACTATCAACAAGGAGTATGTTATGAGAATTGCATTTTGCGTTTTTAATGTTTACTTTCATATCCTCAAGACTCAATGCAATTTCATGGCTGAAAGAAGTACAGCTATCCAGGAAAACAATAACATTACTTGTAACAAAAACCAGTTTGCTATCACCAGGGGGTAATAATGTGATAAATGAATGAAACATGACCACTATCCCTCTCTCTCTGTATGAGATGCTCTTTCTCTGATCAATACAGAGGTAGCCTGGTCATTCACTGCAGCTCTGAGCTCGTCAGACTCCTGGAATGGGATCGTGACAATCTGTAGCTCCCTGACTAGGCAGTACTACCTGAGTGATACATGTCTATGCTCCGCGTCTGACACACACACACGGTTAAATCTGGGCCTTTTGAGTCACTGACAGTCCATCTCTTGTTTTGGGACATCTTGATTTTTAATTATGATAACATCAGATCTTAACGTGTCAGTTGGGCCTGCTCTGCTCAGCCACCTCAGGGATTACTTTCTGTGGTACAAACAAAAAAATCACATCAGATAGCTGCAGTGGTAATTACAGCAAACAAAGGGCTGTTAATCAGAGGGGGATAGGCTGGAAGAAAGAGGGGGAGGAGGGGGAGTTTTGGAGCGGCGCACAATTTTTTTTAGTTTAGCTGTGAACGTGGTGCTGACAGAACAGCAGAGGGGTGCTGACAAGGCCCTTACACCTCGTCAACCCACCGGTCTCCCTCTGCCAGCCATTTGCCCACGCCCTTACCTGGCACACCTGGTGGGCACATCTTTCATAAGTCCTGGGAAGCCTGGCCCAGTCCCCGTTCTGCCATATGCTGTCTGTCTAATTATGTACACTGTACATAATAATCTGCTTTGTGTGGTGAGAAACTCTTTAATGGTGTGTGGGGTTTTTTTCTTCAGAAAACTGTCTACGGTGCCAATGTTGTCATATTTGAGGGGATTCTGGCGTTTGCCAACAAGGAGCTTTTGAAGGTGAGGCTGTTATTTTAACCTGCTTTAAGGTGAGTGTAAGAAGATGAAATGCTCACTTTTCCTTTCTACAGTACTGTTTCTTCTCTCTGGTCTCCAGTCATTCCTCTCTCCCTGCTCTCTTTTTCCTGCTCCTCTCTTCTCCCTCCCTCTTACCCCACCAGCCTAGCAGACCTGATTAATTACTCTGCCATGCTGCAGAGATGCCAGCCAGGCTGATTAATGGAGTGCCGCTGCCATCCTGAAGCAGATTCAGGGAAATTAGATGGATTCTCTCTGCTGGATGGCTCTGTATTCACTGTTCTACTTTCCCCTGCTCACAGCTATCTGCTATGATTAGGTTTCATGCAGGGGCTGACTATGGGTGACTGGGCTGGGGAATGACTGATAGAAATGGAGGGGCTGGGAGGTGGGGTGTTGTTGGGGACCCAGTACTGCAGCAGTCTTGGCTAGAGTAAAACATAACTAACCTGAAGCCCAGCTCTCTTCAGAGAAGAATGCACAAATCATTTCCCTTTAGAACAAAGCAAAAATACTACTAGTACTGTTGTAGTAGAATTTATGGCAGTTCTTCAGGCAGCCCTTGTCAGCTTTGATTATCTTGGTCCTCTTTATTACAACGTAGGTAAGCAACTTTTCACATAGAACATGTTGGCTCATCTAAATCCATGAGGTATCTAGGCAAGTATGATCCATGAGGTGACCAGATAGACCTAATCGCATTTGTCCTGGACTTGTAGCCTGCCTTGGATTCTCCTTCCCTCTTCATTATAACTAGAGCAGGGGTTTCCAACCTTCTCTAGCATGGAYGGGACTTTGCTTTTTTTTTTTCAAGTAGCTAAGTACAATTATACATATTTTCTTCTAGCTTTCAAATAGGCACATTCTTCTCTTCCCTGCAACTCTTCCCCAGGTCCTTAGTGCACTACTTTATCTTGTATACTATGTTTTGTGTCAATATACCTGGTAAAATAATGGTTAATAAAGGGGGGGTATATAAAATATTTGTATATTTTCTAATTTTTATTTTTCATTATTTAATTTAGTTTTAGTTTTTCACTATCAAAATTACAATTGTTCATAAAGAAACCACTAAATTAGATGTTTTGGGTCCATGTCCATGGTTAAATCCCATCAGAAGACAATTTGGAAAATGGAAAACAAATTGATTTGAGTGTAATTCCCATTTTTAATTGCACATCTAGCGCACGAGGAATGTGTCTAATATCTCGGTCTAGCGATGGTTCGGTACTGCTGCTGCTCATTTCATGGACAAGTTAGCAAATAATAGATGCAAATGAGACGGTATACTTACTCATGATAGACTTCTGCCAGGTAAGCCTACTTTGCAGTTAACATTTAATTGAAGGTTTTGGGGAAAGCATTTCTGTCAACCCAGAAGACGGTTATCACATCAACTGGCTACACTGCGCATATAGACAAACGTGTGCACCACACAAACAGACAGGCAATATTGCTGGAAATGAATTGGCAGATATTGTGAGGTTTGGCATTTTAAGCCAATAGTGACTAACCAGGTGTGGTATAATGTCTGTGTTGCGTTGATTACATAGTACCTGGGAGCTTGCGGTGTCTGATACTTGTGAGATTTGTTTATGACAGTTTGMAATAGAACACATGCGATGGGAAAAGGGCATATACTTTCTGAATTGTTTGGCGGGCTACTCATAGGTGGACCTGTTGGAGACCCCTGAACTAGAGGGTGTGTATCTGGTAGTGATGGGGTAAAAAAAAAATCGATAGTTACACATCAGGATATTATTTTTGCCGATGTATCTCTTTGTCAATATCTCAATATTATTTTTGCGCTAGTTGGCTGTACCTGAACCAAAACTACAATATTTTTCTTTCATAGCTTGTTCTCCATCTTCTCTTTAAATAGGGAGACCATTTGTTTTTAGCACTCATTTTCTCATGGCTCTGTCTCTCTGCAGCAGACAGAGTGAGCAATATGTTTGGAACATCGAATCGCAATGCATATCGTATCAGCAACTAAGGATGGTGATGATATCGTGAGGTCCCTGGCAATTCCCAGCCCTAGTGTCTGGTCCATGTGCCAGTGAATGAACAAGACTGTTTTATTAATGGTTCTGTTGATTTGGTCCCTTTTTTTCCCTTCGATCCACCAGTGCTGTGTGTGTACAGAAATCCATACAAATTAAAATCTGAGTGATTGTGTTTGCATTGGCAAAGGACTTCTGTTCCGGGTCATTTATCAATTCGGCTATTGTACAGAGAGGCTGGGCTAGGATGATAAGACAAACAAACAATGCAGGTAACTGGATGTACTTTCAATTTTATTCTTTCAATAGAAGTGTTGTATTATTTTTGTTGTAATTGTGGCTCACTTAGTACTAAACGTTCTTATCAACCGGTTTATTTACTTTCCTATAAATTGGCTCCCTCTCAACCCTTTGCCATGACTCCAACAAACATTACCGTGCTGGCTACACCAAGCGTCAGGTCSGCTCTGGCCCGGCAATGACCTGCCATCTTTAAGCTGCAGTGATGTAAAACGTTGCTAAACTGCCCTGCTCTAGTTTTTCCCCCAATGACAGAGGTTCCAGTAAGAGAGAGAGCGATAGAGGGGAAGGCTGAGTCTGATCCCTGCTGTCTGTCTTAGCATGGTCTGTCATGTGGAGCGGCTGGAGCCCCACTCCTCATCCCCTCCTCCTATAGGGTGACAGCTGTGCTAGCCCGGTTGGTCAGGAAGCAGATTTACTTTCCCAATGACTGACAGTCTCATTGGTTCTCTGAGTTTACACTCCCAACACTCAATGGCCAGATAGTCATCAATAGCTCTTGTTTTTGAGTGGTTGCCTATTCTTGTGTCTCCGTCACATACAGTGGTGCTGCTGGACCATTAATCCTCCTCACTTTAGTTTTGCTGAGGTTAGAGCTTTGAGTTCTGGCTTTAGTTTTCCCTGACTGGCTGGCTAGCTGTATTTCTATTTCTGTTGATGTGTGTTTAGGAAAAGAGCTTCAAAGACCCAATAGGCCGTCAGATTCCCATTTCACTTATTTTGACCCTAGGACATCATGTAGGTGGGTTACCCTGAATGGTGCTGTGGGGGCATTTACCCAACACTCCGTACTTGAAATGATCATCTCTGGCAAACACTGCCCTATTAAAAGTCAGATCTGTCATGTTGAGAACTTCTGCCATTGGTTATGTACATGACCTCTCTTAACCCTTTTGTCTCTTTCTCTCTGTCCATCTTCCTCCCCCAGCTGCTGGACATGAAGGTGTTTGTGGACACCGACTCAGACATCCGTCTGGTCAGGCGTCTGAAGAGGGACATATCGGACCGCGGCCGGGACATCAACGGGGTCATCAAGCAGTACAACAAGTTCGTCAAGCCGTCTTTTGAGCAGTACATCGAACCCACTGTGCAGGTGGCGGATATTGTGGTCCCCAGGGGTGAGTGGCTTGTAGGTAGATGCATACTACCAGTGTGTTAGAAACACTGCTTCTATGTATAGAGTCTTTAGATTAAATTCAGAACAATAAAAACTTTTTACAAATGGTATCTGTAGTGATTCTGCTATAAAAGATACGTGTGTGTTTGATTATTTTAGGGGGCGAGAACTTTGTTGCCTTGGATCTGATTGTGCAGCATGTTCACAGTCAGCTTGAAAAGGTATGTGTGAATAATAGGCTTTTATCTCCTATACCTCTGCCCATAGACCCTAACCTAAAAGCATGTACCTATCTCTGTCCACGGTGTCGTCTCTTCGGCTCACACCATGCTCAGTTTTTGCATGACCCCTATCCCATTGTTCATGATTTGGGCCAGGAGTTTTTCCTGACCACCTTCCCTACCAGGAAAAACTCCTGCCCTAACCCATGACCTCTGAACCCTGTCCTATCCCTCAACATGGGTGGGTCAGTACTGGATTAATGATCAATGACAAGTCTCATTCTCATAGGATCTCTCAAGACTACATGTATTATTAAGATCAGCAGACTCCTATAGCTGTCCTGTCTGCACTGTTTCAATCTGGTAGTTCCAAGGTAATCCTGAATTCCCAGAGGCTGGTCTCCAAGTAGAAGTTGATCCAACCAGTTGCCCACCTCACTTCTCCCATCTAGTGGCTGGGATTCAGCACCACAGGTTATGAATTTGTCATGTACATTGCCTGTCTCTGGTATCAGGCTGAACCCAACCCTCTGTACACCAAGGGAACGTAACAAGAGAGGATTTATAACTGAAAGGCACACCTGTGTGTGGACATGCATGCGTCAAGGACACCAAACTTATCTGTCAGTGCCATGACCCATAAATCCTAACTGGCATCTTTAACACTGTGCTCTCTGTTGTCAGACAGCCCCTTTAAGTCCCTACAAATCATGATATACACTGAG
This sequence comes from Salvelinus sp. IW2-2015, assembly GCF_002910315.2. Lineage (NCBI taxonomy): Eukaryota > Metazoa > Chordata > Actinopteri > Salmoniformes > Salmonidae > Salvelinus > Salvelinus sp. IW2-2015. The sequence continues at coordinate 241,365 of NW_019942515.1, read as the reverse complement.
TACACCAAACATTAGGTACACCTTCCTAATATTGAGTTGCACCCCACCTCCTTTTTCCCCTCAGAACAGTCTCAATTTGTCAGGGCATAGACTCTACAAGGTGTCCAATGCGTTCCACAGGGATGCTGGCTCATGTTGATTCCAATGCTTCCTACAGTTGTATCAAGTTGGCTGGATGTCCTTTGGGTGGTGGACCACTCTTGATACATACGGGACACTGTTGAACATGGAAAAACCCAGCAGGGTTGCAGTTCTTGACAGAAACCGGTGCGCCTGGCACCTACTACCATACCCCGTTCAATGGCACTTAAATATTTTGTCTTGCCCGTTCACCCTCTGAATGGCACACACACACATCCATGTCTCAATTGTCTCAAGGCTTAAAAATCATTCTTTAACATGTCTCCTCCCCTTCATCTACACTGATTATGAAGTGGATTTAACAAGTGACATCAATAAGGGATCATAGCGTTCAGCTGGATTCACCTGGTCGGTCTGTCATGGAAAGAGCAGGTGTTCTTAATGTTTTGTACACTCAGTGTATGTGGCCCTGTGGTGTCCTGATCCATCATCACTGTAATATGACAAACCATCTGTCACAGAGAGAGATAAGATGGAAGGTTTCAAAGACAAGCTCAAAGGTGCTCGGTTACATTATATTTAACAGACTCACTGTACTTTATTTCTTTTGGAGAGGGTTGTGTGGGGAGTGACGCGTGATCACGTGACTTCTGTCTAAAGTGTACGCCATTCACGTTCAGAGTCTCACCCGCGTGTGCAAAAGCGTGTGCAAAAGCAGATAGTCTGTGTGAGGATTTGTGGATTAAGGGATCTCTAATAAAAGGCCATTGTGTGGATCAAGTAATGAATGGTGTCGAGTGGGAGGAGACAGCGGCAGCTCGTCCTCSATAGAGTGAGTGACTGATGAGGATAGGGCCTGTTGTAGCCTAATGAACCATAGCACCCTCCATATAGCAAGACTACTACCACTGGGCCCACTATAGTACTTCTGGTTAGGAAACCCCCTGGTTTGGTTAGGATGCCACACTTTGCCATTAGCTTTGGGGTATTTTGTTTGATATGTACTAGATACTATGTAGGAACGATTTTGTTTGTCAGACTAATGGATAAAACGAGTAAATCAAATATGATGCACCTCCATGGGGTTTCCATATGGAAAAGGAGCAGAACACTTGACTTTTTTWAATATATTTTTTATTATTGCCCAAAAAATTCACATTTCAAATTAAATTCCCATGCTGTGCACTGGGCCTTGTTGTGAGATCAGAGCAGCAGAATTTAGCCTAATCTAATGCAGGAGTAGAACCTGTACAGAGAAAGAGGTACCGGTTCAGGCACTGAGCTTATCTGATGGAACACTGTCTGTCTGATTCATGGCAAAATGGAGGGGAATGTAATATCATTGCCTGGTGTTTGTTTATTTAAAAGGGCGGTGGGGACTGGGGACATTTGGCTTTGTTTGGAGGGTTGGAATGGCTTGTCTCATTTCATGAGTTTTGTTTTTATTTCTCTCCTCCCTGTGTGTGTGTTTGTAATCAAATACTTGCTAAACCCTGACCGAATAATGCACTCTAACCGTCTCAGCGTGAAATCACAGTGAGGTATGACTGCCACACCCCTCATATCTCTACCGGTCTCTGTCTCGTGCTGCCTCTGTCTTTTCATTCTGTTTCCTCTCAGCAGAAGCTCAGAGAGCACAGAAAGGACAAAAGGAGATGTGCCCAGTCTGACAGAATACTCATGTTACTATTTATTTGACCATTTTGGCATTTTTTCCCCCACTGATGTTGACATGATCAACTAATCAAGGTGCCCAGGAAAATGTTTGTAAAGCTAAATGAGAGTCTGTGCAGCTCCTCTTCTCCTCTTCCACACCGTCAGTCATGAAAGCTATCGCTAACACCAGAAGGATGACATCGCTATGGTTCCACTGAGCTCTGGTTAAGACCTAAAAAAAACTGCTGGGAGCCGCTAATGTAATGAATCCCTTTTTACCGAACGATCAAAAAGCTAACGTCACATTAACCAAGGAGTATAACCTTGAGTTTAGTCCTACATGTTTATCATATGACCTCTCACTAAGGCCGTTGCAAAGATGATTCTTTTTTAACTACTCAGTCAGAGCTCATAACCATGGTGATGTCGTCTGGTCCTGAGGCCGTCCCCTTGCTGAGCTGAACAGGGGCCCTGACCCCCCCCCCCCCAGGAGCCCCTCTCAGCCTGGCCCCTGGCCNCCCCTCTCAGCCTGGCCCCTGGCCGTCACACCTCTCAGCTTCTCCTCCACAGATATCATAGGGCCCCTACTCTGTCCTGTTGCTGTCTAATTGGGATGTATTTTCTTTCTTTTCCTCTTTCTTTCCTCTCCTCTTTGTCATCACTCTTGTTCTCGCAAAATGAATATTTGTCACCTTCTGCAGAGGAAACTCCGCTGGGATATGTGAGGATAAACTCCTGCATCTTCCTCCTTCTCTTAAGTTTTATCTCCCCTCTCATCTGCTCCTCTTTTATGATTTAGTAACATAGCCCCCTGACAAAAAGCTAACAACCTTTGTTTGCTGTCATTGCTATTTTTCCAAGATATTGTTTTTCATTTACCTCTTAACCAATTTGCTTGATTCTTTCAGTTTTCGCTATGATTTCTACAGTCTTAACTGTCCTGTATTTTGGTACCAGATATATATACATTCAAAAGGCTAATTTCAGTGCAGTACTACAGTATTTAGAGAGTGAGTTGTCTTGGCTTCTTGTATTGGCAACAACAATGCAGGACACATAGCAATGTGCTCAATTGCTTTATGGCATTTCTATTTATCAACAGAACCACTGTTTAGAACTGTACAACGTAATAGTTATTTTCTAGATTTGAAATGGTCCTAGTGATGTCACGTTGAATTGTCAGCCGGGAAAGTACCATATGCTCCAGACAGCGCGAGAGGAGCCTGTTAAAGCATTGCTGTTGCCAGTACCTGTACACTATTCCCACACCCCACTTTGCCTGGCTGTGCATCTGTGACCACCATACTGCAATACATGTTTACGAGGAGGAACGTAAAATATCCCAGTGGTATCTTACCTTTGTCCCCCTGATTTGATGTGATGTCTGTGTTGTTGTACTGTGGTCCCTCCAGCAGGGGGCAGTGTTGTCTGTTGTACTGTGGTCACTCCAGCAGGAGACAGTGGTCTGACTGTCTCTCTGTTGTGTAGGTCTGCTCTGGCCTCGGCCCACCAGGGACAGCCCCTACCCAAGACCCTCAGCGTCTTGGAGAGCACCCCACAGGTCCGCGGCATGCACACCATCATCAGGTAAGGCCGTAGAGCTCTGGGTGACCACCGTTTTATCACCCTCTCAACATTGACTCTGCACTGCCACAAGTTTATAATGAATATACACACACACACCCCTCACGCTCAGTCCCTGTCCCCTAACCCTGGTGTGTGTGTGCCTGCCTGCCTGCCTGCAGGAATAAGGACACTAATCGTGATGAGTTCATCTTCTACTCTAAGAGGTTAATGAGGCTCCTGATAGAACATGCCCTCTCCTTCCTGCCCCTCAAGGTGAGTGGCCCTGCATGCCTGCAGATGCATGGCCAATATTATATTGCCTTGCACAACCAGACACTAACACTGGTCTCTTCTCTCTTCCTTTCCTCTCATCCTCTCTAGCCTGTGCAAGTGGAGACTCCCCAAGGTTCCATCTATGAAGGGAAGAGACTCAGTGGTAAAAGGGTAAGGCTCTATGCAGATACCTCCCCACTTTCACAGAGGGTTTTGGGCCCTAAAATGCAATAAAGTATCAATGTCATCCCTGATACTACATTGCAGCTACATTGTCACAATCACTCTGTTTGCTACTTGTAATTATTGGAAGATTGTACAGTGATTAGACTAGTTTATCTCTCCAGTCATTTTATTCATCACCATACATAAAGCACTATAGGCATTGTTAACATTCGTTTAACTAGACGCCTGCAGTGAAAACCCTCGAGTCATAAAGTGTGTGGATGGGCCTGAGAGGGTCGTTCATTCCAGTCTTTTTATGGTGATGTGTTTGAGTGGCTCTCAGTGGGAGCAGCTCTGTTAGGCAACAGGGTTGTTATGACTGTATTACTCTACTGCAGATGTCTATCTCCTACCATCAGGCTGGGTAACACTGAGTGCTCACTATGCTGGTCCTTCAGGTTGCTCAATGGAAGTTTACTTATAAACTAAACTGTGAAGGAGTATAAAGCCTGGAATGCAATGGTGTGTGTGTGTAGATCACAGGCGTGTCCATACTGAGAGCAGGGGAGACCATGGAGCAGGCACTGATGCATGTGTGTAAAGACATTCGGCTGGGGAAGATCCTCATCCAGACCAACCATGACACTGGAGAGCCTGAGGTAACACACAGAAATCAGTCATGTTGTTCAAAAAGTTTGGCCCTCTTATCTGTAAGGCTGCATACACACCCAGACATGAACTCTTCAACACGAAGATCATAAACCAGGAGTGACTTCATTCAAGGCTAGGTGTCAGTCTCTGGGCTAACTGATACACACTAGCCTCATTGACCTCAGGTTCACTGCCTCATCAGAATAGCAGACCAGCCATACTTTGGAGATATACTGTGTGTGTGATGTCTATGCCAGCTATAGCCTTCAAGCTTTGGACCTTCTTTCTTCAGCTTTACTGGTTTCATTCACCACAGATGCTCAAAATGTGACATTTTAAGTTCATAAAATGCCCAAATGAAAACCATTGTATAAAACGTCCCATTGTATTAACATTTCCTATCGCCCCTGTCCAGCTCCACTACCTGCGTCTGCCTAAGGACATCAGTGAGGACTATGTTATCCTGATGGACAGCACTGTGTCCACTGGGGCTGCTGCTCTCATGGCCGTCCGGGTGCTGCTGGTCAGTTCTACTTTATTCTACCTCATTCTACTCCTCTGGTCTAGTCTATTCAGCATTAGTCGGGTATTATAGTTCAATTTTTAAATGTAATAGTAGTTTCTAGTAGAAGTCTTATATTCTCATGTTTGTCTTCACCACCACACACCTATGTTGAGGAGACGTTAGGGCTTGGGGGTTTACCTATGGTTCTGCATCCAGATAATGTTGGTTACCCCTGAGACATGGCTGAACATGACAGATGGCAGACTAGGCCTTGTCCTTGTTGGTTGTTGAGATAGCAGAGTTGTCCTTGTTGGTTGTTGGGATGGCAGGGCAGCAGCTTTGCTAGTGGAGACTGGATGGCTACAGCAGCAGGAGATTAAGGAGAGATCGGGATGCTTGTTTACCGTCATAAAACACAGTTTGAGTCCAGCGAATTTGAGGTCCTGTTTCCTCATTGTGATAAGACTAAAGTTCTAAATGTACAGGTCCTGTGCTTTTAGCCTTCGCCCCTTGTGAAATGTAAACATCTGGGGAGAATTATCGCCAATTTGGCAACCAAAGTCCGTGGTTTTTGTTTGTTCTCCGAAAGCAAACTTTACTGCCTCCATGACTACCTCTTTTTAAAGCTAGAATCTTTAGTTGCTGCATACATTTTTGGACTTATAAAGTAATTATACATACCCATTGATTCTTGAAGAATTTAACTTTTATAAATGCCTCATGAGTTTAGTTCAACTGTCGTACCCCATCATAACCCAAAATATATATATATATATATATATAAGCCTCTTTTACACCAATGTTTGTAAACATTGTAAATGTAAACATTCACTGTATAGCCTCATAACATGGTTAAAACTATAATTTATATCATGGATGGTCAGTCTTTGCATCCGTAGCTCAGTCTCTGGATTTGAATGGTTACATTTCTCCAGGTCCGTCCCTCAGCTTCTTACCAAAACAGAGGCGGGGTGACCGCTTTGTTAATGTTTCGAATAAAGATTCTAGCTTTAAAAGATAGTCATGGAGGTGTGTGTTTTTACTGGAAGCATTGGTTGAAGTATGTGATGAGTGCAGAAGACCTATCAGACTAAGGAGTCCCTTTTGACCGGTAGCAGTGGGTATGGGAAGAGCTTGAGATCCCAACAGGTCTGGAAGTGGCTGCCTCGCTCCTCTTACATATTGTGCTACTGTCACAGAAACTTCCCACTAACCACCACTCTTTCTTCAATCGTGATTAAAGGTCACAATTTGCATATGTCTGTCACCTTGTGTAGGACCATGATGTCCAGGAGGATAAAATTTTCCTGTTGTCTCTACTGATGGCTGAGATGGGCGTCCACTCTGTGGCCTACGCCTTCCCTAAGGTCCGCATTATCACCACGGCCGTCGATAAGAAGGTCAACAACGAGTTCCACATCATCCCTGGCATTGGTGGGTGCTTCTGCTATCTATCGGTCTGTCTCGCTCTCTCACACACGTTGTTCTCAGTCACTCTCACTTAATGCGGTTTTTCCTTCAAAGCGGTGTCCTAATGCAGATCTAGTGAGTCTGCTGTTTGTGGTGTGACTGATCATTAGTGGTATGACCAAATCACAAGTTAAAAACTTCCAGATTGTKCCTTCGGAAAGTATTCAGACCCCTTGAATTATTTTGTTAGGTTACAGCCTAATTCAAAAATGTATTAACGTTTTTTTCCACATCAATATACACACAATACCCTATAATGACAAAACAAAAACTGGTTTTTAGAAATGTTTGATAATTTATTTAAAAAAAATTAAAACTGCTCGCATTTACATAAGTATTCAGACCCTTTACTCAGTACTTTGTTGAAGCACCTTTGGCAGTGATTGCAGCCTTGAGTCTTCTTGGGTATGACGCTATAATCTTGGCACACCTGCATTTGGGGAGTTTCTCACATTCTTCTCTGCAGATSCTCTCTGTCAAGTTGGATGGGGAGCGTCGCTGCACAGCTATTTTCAGGTCTCTCCAGAGATGTTCGATCGGGTTCAAGTCCGGGCTCTGGCTGGGCCACTCAAAGACATTCAGAGACCTTTCCCGAAGCCACTCTTGCGTTGTCTTGGCTTTGTGCTTAGGGTCGTTGTCCTGTTGGAAGGTGAACCTTCGCCCCAGTCTGAGGTCTTGAGCACTCTGGAGCAGGCTTTCATCAAGGATCTCTCTGTACTTTGCTCTGTTCATCTTTCCCTCAATCCTGACCAGTCTCCCAGTCCCTGCCACTGAAAAACATACCCACAGCATGATACTGCCACCACGCTTCACTGTAGGGATGGTGCCAAGTTTCCTCCGGTCGTGATGCTTGGCATTCAGGCCAAAGAGTTCAATATTGGTTTCATCAGACCAGAGAATCTTTGTGTGCCTTTTGGCAAACTCCAAGCGGGCTGTCATGTGCCTTTTACTGAGGAGTGTCTTTTGTCTGGCCACTCTACCATAAAGGCCTGATTGGTGGAGTGCTGCAGAGATGGTTGTCCTAATTTACCACAGGTGGACTCCAAGTTGTAGAAACATCTCAAAGATGATCAATGGAAATAGGATGCACCTGAGCTCAATTTCGAGTCTCATATCAAAGGGTCTGAATACTTATGTAAATAAGGTATTTCTGTTATTTGTAATAAATATGTACACATTTCTAAAAAGCTGTTTTCCCTTTGTCATTATGGGGTATTATGCTGAGGATTTTTATTTATTAAATCCATTTTTAGAAAAAGGCCATTCAGGCCCAAGTAGATGGGCTTTGTTATGAATCACCCCAGACTGACGTTTTACATTTTTTATTTAACCCTTATTTTATCATAAGTTGACAGCGAACACATTCTCATTTACAGCAACGACCTGGGGAATAGTTACAGGGGAGAGGGGGGGATGAATGAGCCAGCTGATAGCTGGGGTAACCCATATGTTCCATCAGCACTGCCACTGATCACACAATTCTCACTGACGCTAGTCCAACTCATGTATTCACAATGACAATATGACTGACTGCTCTCTCTTCTCTCCCCCAGGTAATTTCGGGGACCGTTACTTTGGGACGGACACTCCCTCGGACTGGACCGAGAGTGATTAACGGATGGACTACTGAGCTGAAGTTTTGCTGAGGAGGGGGGGGGGGGGCATCACACAAGCACTTAGCCATGCCAGCCAACCACTGACCAGTTCCTAAGTGCTAAAGATTCCCCCTCAGTCAGCACCCCTCTGCTGCTTATCATTACATGATGTCCTGGGCACTGCCCCTGTGCCAACTCTACCCTCTCTGATCAGGGTGAAAGGTCATAAGGTCATACTCTCCTGAGGAGGAAACGTGATATTAGCCTAGCTTTGCTAGCGATGCCCATTAGCCCATACATACATATCTATCTATCCACTGATAAAAATACTTGATTTGAGATTTTGCTTGTTTGATTTTTGTTGACGCAGCAGGTTGGAGAAAGAATCAAGAGAAATAAAAAGCCTCTGTTGGGTTGAAGGATGACCATTTTCTAGACCTTTTGATGTTTTCCTATTGAGTGGACCCATAGAAATAGTTAAGATGACAAATCACACCACAGTATGAAATCAGGGAAGATGAGAGTAGGACAGTCTGTGGCTGTTAGTGCCATGTCTCAGCTGTGCTTGAATAACATGTGTGAATATAATGGCGATGACCATTGTTATGCACAGGGAGACTTTGTATTATAACTGAGAGGAGCAAGTTAGACTGAGGGTACAATGGACCAGGTAGGTAGTGAAAATATAAGGTAGTATAGCTCATGGGTAGCTTTAAGCTTAACATTGCCTGAGTGTATTAGTTAATATACATCTATGGACATTATGGACTGTCCTCTCTGGAGATTGTGTGCTGTTGCCTTAGCTGTGACAAAAGTCTCAGGCAAAAAAGTACCTTTTTTATGGTTTAAGATGATCGACWTGAGTTGGGAGCATTATTTAGTGCTTGAGGCCGTTTTTATTATAAAGATTTTATTAGGTTTCCCCTCATTTATATATTATAGGTTGGTTGATGCAGATTTTTTTTAAACTTTGCAGCCATTTCTCTGGGTAATAAATAAAATGTTATCACATGCTTCATAAACAACAGGTGTAGACTAACAGCGTACTTAGTTGGGCCCTTCCCAACAATGAAGAGGAAAAAATCATAGAAAAGTAATAATAAATACACAATGAGTAACGATAACTTGGCTATGTACACAGGGTACCAGTACCGAGTCGAAGTGCAGGGGTACGAGGCAATTGAGGTAGATATGTACATATAACTAGGAATAAAGTAACTAGACAACAGGATAGATAATAAATGTGATTAATCAAAGTTGGTGCAAAAAGGGTCAATGCAGATAGTCAGTTTAATTATTTTGTTACCGATTTTAACTATTTAGCACTATTTATACTTGAATATTTTTCCTGTGTAAATTATTTCCTTGTGTATTTAATGTTTTCTCATTTAAATTGATACCCCTGGTTAGTTCACAAAGGCCGTACAATGTATGTTCTAGTATAATTAAGAAATTACAGCAGGAGAGGTTGTCTCTGACTACTCAAATGAAACCATCATGGATCATCTGTATCATGTTTGAATAGGCTGACCAGCTTGACCATGTACATATTTTGTTTTCTGGCCTTCATAGTTACARGATTGCAAGACAGAACCTTGAGGATTCAGTGGCTTTGAGTGTTTAAATATAGTGTCTTAAAAAAAGAGGATACCCAAGATATCCTCAGGCATTTTTTTGGCAAAACTATGCATATGCATATTGTTAGCTTAGAGACATTTGGACGGTAAACATAGTGTTACATATTTGTCCAGTTGTGTGTGTATATAATAAAAACATCTATGTATTTCCCTTAGGGAGAGTGGTTGTCTTTGCTGGGTCTCCATGTGTCAAACAAGGCTTCTCTATAGGGAATCAGCTTTAGCTATGTTCGTTACCTCACCTGCATTTCTGTTTTGTATAGCTTGAACTGTCCATGGGTGTCTGCTTACTACTATATATCTGCTTGTGTGGTTCACACAGCTTGGTTACATTTATATGCTCAACAATGTTCCATGAATCTAGATTTCTTTTGTGTGCCTTTTGTTGATTAGACATTTTTAAAAAGCATGATGTAAGGACAAGGCTTGATTGGGCTTTTTTGTTGTGTGTTCCCTTAGCAAAAAGGAATCTTCACACACAAATCACTGCAATATTTCATGCTATCATTTCATCTCCAAGAAACAATAAAATAATACGAACTGGATGTTTTAGTTTTGTGTTACCCTGTTCATGTTCAACTGTCTGTGAGAGAGAGAACTGAGTACTTGAAAATAAAAATCAAGGACAAAGCTCATCGTCACTATGTTGGTCACTTCTCACAGGGTTAGCCTTGCACCACCAGAGGGTGACATAATCCATCTGATGCTAAGTTTGTTGTGGAAGTGACGTCGGTTAGAATAGTCTGTGTTGTGTGTCTCAGTTGGATCTGTATTAAGGAAGGCATGTAACAATTGTATTCTATCTTTTCGCTTTGTAACACTTTCATTGTCTAGTTGTACCGTTTTTATTATGTAGAAATGATTTACTTGACTATAATGTTAGAGCTGCATGACAAGTKTCTTATTGGTGGCAGAGTAACGTTAGTGGCAGAACTCCAGAGAGTAGCTAAGTTAGCTAACGTTAGCTAATGAGGTTGCAAGGCTAGGATTAGGATGCTTTAAGTCTGGTTGACTAGGAAACAGGGTTATGTTGAATAAATAAATAATATTTTCACTATCAGGATTACATTAAGTACGGCAAGTATGACTGCAGTAGCAGTAACTAGTTACAGTGTAGTAAAGTTGTCCAAATCCAATTTTGCTGCCTCCCCCGTGATCAGGTAATGTGGAGAACGTTATGTGAGGCAGCACGTGTCATTCATCTGTCTGCCTGCCAGGCATTCCATTGCATAAGCTGCAGAGTAGGCTAGCCGACGTTTTCCATATGGCCGCAGTTACTTCGTCTGTGTTTTTAGTAAAGAAACGTTTGGTTGTCTACTTAGTGATATCAATAAACTGTACAGATAATACCCAACCATTAGCTTTTTTCAAAAGTCAGAATATTGTCATAATGAAAATAGTCATGTCTCCTATATCTAAAGTTATATATTGAACTACCAATGTCCACACACAATCAATCAGTTGATGGCAAGGCATATAGGTTATGACTGGTTATAAGCGGTTCTGACTAGATTGTCTGTTCCAGCATAGAGCGGAGAATGGCGGGCCTGTGGAGATCCTATCAGGCTCTGATGACCAGGCATCCATGGACTGTCCAGATAATCACAGCCGGTATGAAAACACCCACAACACTAGGTTACATTACAGTGACTACACTATGTCCACTGTCCCCCTCTACAGCAAAGCCTCTGGCATAATTTCCACCAAAGATAGTCAATTTCCCCCAAAATGTTGTCTTAGGCTTTCACCTGATTTCAGCTGCTTAAACTTTTTCAGCTCTGATGTCAAATCCATCTCACAGACTGTGTCTGTCCAAATGTTTACAAATGCAATCCCCCTATTCCATGGTTTATGGATGAGAGCTCGGGTCTGATTGGGGTTGTTGGATGAGAGCTCGTGGTCTGAATGGGGTTGTTCAATTTGTGCTGTACCCTAAAATGGAGCCCCTGTCTGTATTCTGTAAATATTTTACATGTTTCCTGTTGATTCAGTGACAGTGTAGATTGTGGTTGCAAACATCATAGGAAGCACTGTGACTACTAATCAGAGGATCCAAGCCAATATGACTTCATCGATATTTTGATTAGGTTTTATTGTTATATAGGTGTGGAAATTGCTTTGAAGACAGGTAAATCATAATGTTCTCCTTCTATATAGTTTTATTATGTCGTCTTGTAGAATATAGGTGTTTTTCCTCCTATAATGCTGAAGTGTCTCATTAACCAACATTTACATGCCCACACTGTGTTTTTTCTGTTAACACAAGATGGCAGTGAAGAACAGTCTTTTCACTAGCCTATACTGTAGGTCCTTGAGGTGATGCGTATGTCAGGATTAGGTGCCAGCCTTGTTTTGATAGCCAATTAAATCTAATCAAAATTTGTTCAGATATTTCACCCTGATTTGATAGGAATATTTGGCTGACTCACTCCTCTATAACTTGTACTTCAGTGGTAGCCCAAGTCTATATTGTCACTGTCAGTGTAAAAAGGCTTTGATATTTCCCTAATTTGTTACCTTGGTGTTTCTCCTCTCGGGGGCAAAGCTGTGTCTGTGTGACCGATAACGATTCAGAGTGGAAACGTCAACAACATCCCTATTTATACAACCACACGAGAATGTGCTGCCACGGCTACATGAGACTGCCTGCCAAATCAACCTTTATGGGATGATGAAAACTGGACGCTGTTATGAGTGTTTTGTTTTCCACAGTAAGTAGGCCTAGCTATCCAAAAGACACAGTTGCCTTTTTTCCAAATCTGATCTCATGCCTCAACACTTGTCTTGTTACTAGGAGGAACAATTGGCTAATTAGGGAAGTGCCACACCCCTGCCTTAGTCATTACCTCACTGATTGCATAAGGAGCGCCAGTGTCAAACCGCCCAGAAGCCTAGCAGTGCCAAAGCGGTCCTCTCTCTTTGCCATTATTAACAAAGGTGTGTTATGAGATTACAATTTAATTGATTATTGATATTCTTCTGGAATGTGTCCACATAGATTTGAAGGAGATATCCAGTACAGGGAAGACTGGTTGTAATAATTTGTAAGTCGCTCTGGATAAGAGCGTCTGCTAAATGACTTAAATGTAATGTAATGTAAATGTAAGAACGCATTAGTGCCCTTCCAAGGCAGCTGGGTTAAGGGGTTGCAGGCAGAGTGAGCATTTTATGTAATTAAGATGTCTGACTTGAAGAGTGACTCATCATTTTAGTTTTCACTGGAGAGAGAGAGAGAGAGAGAGAGAGAAGGGAGAAAGTGTACTGGTTTACATTTAGCTACTGTAGCTGTGTGGAAATGCCATTTATGTACTGTAGTGCACTGGAGACCTTCAGAAGAGCGAGAGAGGGCACCTGATAAAGAGAGATAACGAGTGTGTGTGTTCTCTCCACTGAGGGGACCACCAGACCTCACAGACAAATGAAGATCTGCTCTAAAAAGGCAGAGACACAGCAACTGCAGACAAACATACATTTTTCTGACCTCTTGTTTAGCTTAGCTCTAGGTCTGCTTACCTATAGCCTGTATGATACATGGAATTCAGTACCTGACGTCAGTCAGTCAGTCAGTCAGTCGATGAATGAATTGATCAATGGATAAATGATTGAACAACGAACAAAATTAATGAGGAAAAAGGGAGATCTCAGGACACCAGTGAGCTACGGTAGCAGTAGCTGATCCCAAAGTCAAGTTGTGAGTGTGGATCCTGAGAGGCACTCCTACCTGGAGGGATCAGGCTGGGTTGGCTTCATCAGTTAAATGCCTCTGTAACAGTTTAACTTTACGTCCTTCCCCTCGCCCCAACCCGGGCGCGAACCAGGGACCCTCTGCACACATCAACAACAGTCACCCACAAAGCATCGTTACCCATCGCTCCACAAAAGCCACGGCCCTTGCAGAGCAAGGGGAACCACTACTTCAAGGTCTCAGAGCAAGTGACGTCACCGATTGAAAGGCTATTAGCGCGCACCACCGCTAACTAGCTAGCCATTTCACATCCGTTACATTCACCCCCCTTTCGACCTCCTCCTTTTCCGCAGCAACCAGTGATCCGGGTCAACAGCATCAATGTAACAGTTTAWCTYYWCGYCCSWMCCCKSGCGCGAACCAGGGACCCTCTGCACACATCAACAACAGTCACCCACAAAGCATCGTTACCCATCGCTCCACAAAAGCCGCGGCCCTTGCAGAGCAAGGGGAACCACTACTTCAAGGTCTCAAAGCGAGTGACGTCACCGATTGAAAGGCTATTAGCGCGCACCACCGCTAACTAGCTAGCCATTTCACATCCGTTACACCTCTGAGGGCTCAGTGGATCCACTCCCTCCCCAGTGGAACAACCATCAGGCCCCAGGGGGAACGCCTGCCAACTCTCCCCCAGATCACTTCACTTAGCCTGGGCCACGTCAATCACCATCAGCCCCATTAGCCTCTATAGGCTCTGGCTCTCCCTCAAGGACGGGCCCCTAGAGCCGCAGCCAGCCAGCCTGCCAAGCTAGCTAGTGCTGACATCAGCACTCAATAAAGGAGGGGAGAGGAAGCTCGTTGGCACCTCTTGACTAGCTACGGGGCCATGTCTCAGTGGGCATCAGATGGTGGCTACCAGCTAGATGGATATGTTATTAAAGTTTGGAGGGAAGATGTTTTTGTTGCACCTGTCCTGTGGTTTTATCGCTGAACACTCACAAAGGACCTTACAAAAGAGAAATGGTAGCTGTAAGAGGGTAGTGTCTGGCTGTGTTTAAGGATGAGCTCATGTAGTGTTGATAAGCCTCGGGTTTCTCAGGGTTTATGGCTGCTCTATTCTTAAAGGGCCAGTTATTACAATAAAGGTTTACAATGAAGGAGACACTCCAGTCAAGATAGATCTAGGTTTATCTGATCTGTTAAGGTGTGTGTGTGTGTGTGTGTGTGTGTGTGTGTGTGTGTGTGTGTGTGTGTGTGTGTGTGTGTGTGTGTGCGCGCATGCGCGCGCGCGCGCGTTATGTTAAGGTCGAGTTGTAGATGCTCCAGTAAAAGCACATAAAAGGTTCCACCTTCTTCCCAACTGCCTTATTAGTTATTCCATGACATTTTAAGAAAAAGTTAGATCATACAAAGAGGGCTTGTCTGCCTTGGAATACATTATTATTATTAAGGCCCAATGTCCTTTTTAAAACATGATATTTGGCTGCGGGAGGTAGAGGCAGGTCTGAGCTGACTTCAGGTGAAAGTTCCCTGCTCAGTGTGTCAAACATGAGTACCACAACACCTCATCCTCTTGCTGATGCAGCTGGAGGTTTGTAGACTGGGGCTCCACCATGGCCTGATTCCAAACCAATCTAGCCACATTTCATGACCTCCTCCCTGCAGATCTGAGAGCATAGGGTCCACTCAGTTTTCTCCATGGTTTGATGGGGTGAGTGTGTGTGTCCTCTGTCCACCAATGTTCCCCTYAGTGTCACACCCTGATCTGTTTCACCTGTCTTTGTGCTCGTCTCCACCCCCCTCCAGGTGTCGCCCATCTTCCTCATTATCCCCAGTGTATTTGTACCTGTGTTTTCTGTTTGTCTGTTGCCAGTTTGTCTTGTCAAGTCTTACCAGCGGTTTTTCCCATCTCCCTGCTTTCTCAAGTTCTGTTTCCTAGTTTCCCCGGTTCTGACCATTCTGCCTGCCCACAGCCTGCCGTTCTGTATCTGCCTGACTCTGACCCGTTTACGGACCTCTGCCTGTCCTGACCCTGAGCCTGCCTGCTGTTCTGTACCTTATTGACTCTGCCCTGGATTATGGACCTCTACCTGCCTTTGACCTGTCTTTTGCCTGCCCCCTGTTTGGGTCAATTAACATCTGTGACTCTAGCTGTCTGCATCTGGGTCTTATCCTGAGTTCTGATACTCAGGTTGTGTCCCTTCATCTCTCTGTCCTTCCGTTCATTTCCGCCAAGAGAGGTGAGGGCCATCTGACCCAGGCCCTGTGTGTGTGTGCTCTAGTGTTTGTGTGTCGTTTGAGGAGTGGCCTGAGGGGCCAGTCAAGCTCACATTGCCCATAACAAACTGTTTTTAAATCTGGCCATTTTCTCTGCTCACTCCTTAGTCCCCCGCCGCACCACGCAGCATCATCATTTCACAACGGCTAAGCTAAAAACAGAAGCACACTAAATCTGGAGCTCTGTCGTCAGTGGCTGGATGGGCTGTCTCTGTCAGCCATGGTTCTCACACCTCACCGAGTCATGTATCTCAACGCCTAGCCTGGTCATCCTGCATCTTAAACAGGATGCTGTTCTGGATTTTAGAGGTGTAAGCTTTGGCCCAGGCAGCGCTCCCTAGAAACAGACTGGAGGTGTGGGCACTGGGCAGTGGTCTAATACGCTCCCATCTCTCCCTCTCTGTAGAGGAGGGGATTCTCCCTCTCCATGGTGTCTCATCACCCCTTTCCCCTGTTATCTTTCTGTCCCATTGTCCACAGTCAGGGCTGCTCATCTCTATTCCTCCTGATAAGTAGCATACACACCGCACACACAAACAGACCACACATACATACATACACATACAGACTGTTTACTCCTTTATCTAGCAGGCCTACTGTCTGCCAAAAGTTGTTTACAAGAATCCACAATTTCCTCTGTTATGAACCTCCATGAAACCCGCTCTCTCTTCACATGTGTTGTATCTGTATGACTCTGTTCATTAACTGCTCGGTGAGAGCTGGCATTTATCTGACTCTTCAGACCTGCCAGTGAGAGAGTGTCACAAAGAGGAATGCTTTGAGCCTGAAATTGGCTTGTGCTCATATCTAACGAGATACTGGCGACTTTTGCTTACGCAGAGAGAACAAATTTGCGTTGCTTTGTCTCTTGTCGTGATGTCAACAAAGGCTAGAACACATTGGTCTGTGCCTGTATTGTTTTTTGTGCAGAGTGTTGATGGAAATGTTTTCCCTCTCAGAAGTTTTCTAGTCAGAGACATGGTGGAGAGGAGTCATCTTTTTTTTAGTTTAATTTAGATGCTGCATCATAACAAGTTAGGAGTCACCGTTTTGTCGCAACTCTTTGTCAAAAGCGGAAACAACCCCCCCCCCCCCCCCCCGCAAAGAGACCATACTTTTTAGGCTGACATGTAGTCAATGGGTTTGTTTTTATCATCAACCGATCTCGCTCAGTCATATTCATCAATGCATCTCCTAAATCAAATGTTTGCATCCTCTGCTGTAGATTTCCCATATGAGCTGATCGCCGCAGAGACATGCGAGGCCGTTGTTTGTTTAAGCATGTATAAATAATGCATGTGTATGTTTGTTCCCCCCACCTTCCTGCGTGGGGGCGAGGGGATCGATGCCCCCAAGCCCAGCCAGACTCTGGACAGCGGAAGGGAATAGGACCCGTGACATTTCCAACAGATTGGAGGAGACGGCTCTGTCTTCTTGATTGGCACTCCCTGTGTGTGTTGACAGGAGGTCTCGCGCGCACGTGCGATTCCATGCCAGCGTAGGCCAAAAATATTTTTGGTATCAGATTGTTCAGGCAATTCTCGTTTAAAAACTTCATTGGGAGGAAGGATGTTTGACATTCTTTTTACATTTGTATCGCAAACCATGGTTTAGAATATCATGATGGAAGTGGCCATTTTAGGCCCTTTTAGACCTATATTTGCCTCCTATGATCCGTGAACCGTACATGATACAGGCAACATCTTTGTGTCATTATACTCCTTATAGTGTGCTCTCAAATATGGAGAATGTCAAGATTCTGAAATACAATTTTTCACATTCATTTGTTCAACATTCAGAATATTATTAATGTATCGAAAGGACCCTTTTTGATTTAGCTTATTTCTACTCTTCAAACACGTCAAATTTCCAGAATGCCCTCTCTGGTACTTTTAATGATATGACMCATTTTATACATAGAAATTAACATTATAGGTCAGTCAGTGGTAGTCACTAATATTTCTGAGGGWGCCACTTTTGTAAAACAAAATCACTGGGTGAGTCACCATAACAATCGGAGAATGGGGGTTGGGGGGGTCAGAAAGTAAAATTGATTCATAGGCCTACTACATGATATCAAATGGATTCATGCATGATATTTAAGATACTATTAACATGGACTATCAAGCTATTTGAATCTCTGATTCTCTATTTTGTGTCACTTGGGGGTATCAGCAACAAATATGTAAAAAATCATTTGATGTATCTTTGAATCTGACCTTATTGCCATTTATCTCAATAAAAGTTATAGCACAAAGATATGTCAAATCAGGTAATGGCATATTTCAGTCTGAAGAAGGTATGCTTTGGAGTGATTAAAATCCATCAAAGGGATTGGAAGTTCAGGAAAACAGGGATAATGATGATCATCAAACAATCTTTGTGTATGATAGTTTGTGGTGGATCAATTAATTTCCCTTAGTTAGGCTATTCTATGCAGATTTATCACTCCCTTCTAACGAGTCCTGCACAGCTTCATTCCACGTGTTCCTGAGAGTCTCGGCCTTCAAGAATGGGGTGAGGTCATAATCAGTAATAGCTCCAACCGTTCAGTCTTGAGCCAAATTAGTAGGAAGAAAACTATATGAAGATGCACCAGAAGTGTTAGAAACCACTTTTACCGCTCCGTTAGCCGATATCGGGTTCTATGAACTCAACAGCGCATTCAGCTGACTTTGGAAAACACAACATTCATTCAGAATCTTGCCGCGAGCCGCCAATTAAGTTGTCGACAGACGCAATGACTATGCTTGTTATWGGTCATTAACCAGTCACAGCCCTCCATTGGGATTGTACATTCAGCAAATCACCAGCAGAGTGAGTTCACTTTGAATCCATTTTCTCATTCACTGTGTTGGTGGTGCTCATAACATTTATCACGGCTTCAGAATTAGCAGAGCCCAGTCTGGAAATGTGATGTTCTTGTATAGTATATTGTTCCAAACAAAATGTCTTAAAATTAACAAAATCAAAAAATATACTTTTGAGATATTTATATTAATATTTTTTGTTGTTGAATAAATTCATRTGAAAATGTGTATTTCAGAATCTAGACATACTCCATAAGGCAGGGGTATGCAACTAAATCCAGCTGAGGGATTGAATAATTATAATAATTTTCACACTTCAAATTGACCACAACTAAGCCCAAAAAGAGATTGTATTTGAGGCGTTTTATTTATTTGTGGGAATACTTGGGAACAGACTTTCTAAATTAAACAATTTTTTGGCTGGATTCCTGGTAATTTCCAGTATTTCTTTTAAACCCAAAACCAAAATTTGCTCGTCGGGCAGCCTGTTGCCGACCGCTACCATAAGGATTATAATGTATCTGTATCATGTACGGATCATAGGGTCTTACAGGAGGCATGTATAGGTCTAAAAGGGCCTAACTTTTGCTTCCCTTTAGGCTTGAGGGCACACACTTTCTAGTAGGCTTATATTGAAGGTTCAAAGGGCACTCCTTCTGCTGGTGACTTGCTGAATGTAATTGGTTAATGACCATAATGTCAATGTCTATGTATAAAATGAGTCATATCTTTAAGAGTACCCAGTCTGGAAATTTGACGTGTTTGAAGAGAATATTGTTCCAAATATAATGAGATATTAATATTGTTCATGTTGAATAAATGAATGTGAACATTTTTATTTCAGTATCTAGACACTCCATATTTTAGCACATACTGTAAGGAGTATAATGACACCAAGATGATGTCTGTATCATGTGCGGTTCATGGCTCATGGAGTCTTACAAGAGACATGTATAAAAAGGGTCTAAAATGGCCACTTTCATCATGATTTTCTCAAAAATGGTTTGTGATACAAATGTAAAAAGTGTGTCAAACATCCTTCTTCCTATGTGAGAATTGCCTTAACAATCTGAGATACCCCAAAATAATTGTCTTTAAGCACCGTAAACACACACACACGCAGGACACGATCATGTCCCACTGAGGCCTATCTGGCAATGGCATACGTTTCCATCAGTCACTGAGGCCAGTGTCCATTGACTCCTCTCTTTCTCTCTCTTTTTCACTCTCATTGATAAAATGACACCGTACAAGTCCCCCCCCTCTAGTGCAGAAGTATTTACAGAGCAAGGAGCATTCGAAAGGTTTGACCTATCCTGTGTGACCGGGGCAGACACACTTCAGTGCGTCAGTAATCCCTATGTGTGGCAGTAAGGCCCTCCAAAGACAATGACCTACAGGACCAGTGTGTTTTAGGATGACTCATTCAGTCAGAGCTTTGTTGCCTAGAGGACAAAAGTTAACTTTTTAGGTGTTTTGTTTTATGTGACTCTAAATCAGGATAATCAGCCCTTGCTAAATCACCTCAATGGATTTGGAGAGAAAAAACATAAAATTGTGCAATTATACATTTTTAAGATGCACATCTCTTTGGTTGTGAATGTGTAGGAAAATTGTCTTTATTGGATTTCAGTGCATGTATAAAAKAAATGTATATTAATGTCTATATTGGTTAAATTGGCTTTGTGCCTCTATCTAATGATATTAGCCTATTAGATGTGGTCTCATCTTGTTGACATATCATTGTGAATCTACACATTGTCACAAATGTGCTACAGCTGTGTAACATCCAAATTACACTTGCCCATCTTCTGAAAACATCAGAAACCCTACCTCTTCAAAGAGTATCTTAAACACCCTTCAGGGCAAGTACAACTAATTGTCGGACGAGCAGATTATAGATTTAAGTGGTCCTAATCAGGCAAAAATCACAATATCAAACAATTAGGCTACTCTGATCAGAATTCGATCAAACTGTCCTCCGGATGTGATGTATTGCCCAATGTCYTCCCAATCTCTGCAGAATGCATCGCAGTAGAATTATTATATGCCTGCATTGACAGGCAGGAGCGGTCTTTCAATCATGAAGTCGCGAGATACGTTTTTGAGATCAAAGCAAGCTGCGTGTTCGRATTGTTGATATTCATTGCTAGTTAGTGAGTTATTTGCCCAGTTATAGCATGAATCGTGAATAATGTTGCGTGAGAAAGTTAGACGCATAAATATCAAACCACCTCAAAAAATGCTAACCTCCCCTGTTATTATAATGGTGAGAGGTTAGCATGTCTTGGGGGTATGATGTTTGTGCGTCTGTAACTTTCTCACTCATCATTATTCACGATTCATTCAGGATGATCCATAATCATGGTAGCATCCACATGAATGTAGAAGTGTTTAGAAACATATTCTATTCTTATTTACAATWAAAGTAACTCCAAAATGACACAATACATTATTTACCATGAATTTGTATAGTGCACAAAATAATCTGAAACCAAACCTAAACAAACAGCAAATGCATCCAACAAGTTTGTAGAGTCACAAGCTTGATGTACAGTAGTCATTGCGTGCTAGGAATATGGGACCAAATACTAAACTTTTGACTACTTCAATACACATGTAAGGGAATTTGTCCCAATACTTTTGGTCCCCTAAAATGGGGAGACTATGTACAAAATGTGCTGTAATTTCTAAGGAGTTTACCCGATATGGATGAAAATACCCTCAAATTAAAGTTGACAGCCTGAATTKTAATCTCATAGTCATGGTATCATTTCAGATCCAACGTGCTGGAGTACAGAGCCAAAACAACCAAAAATGTGGCACTGGCTCAATACTTTTGGCACTCACTGTATGTTTTATACAGTAGCCTATCAGTGCAGTATTTTACTTTGTGCAACGGCAGGAGATATAATACTTGGGATCAGAGACCAGCAGTCTTCCGTTGTCAGTACCAGTGATAATAAGTAGTTCCTTGCATGATACAACACAATTTTACGTCATTGTTTTGGCCCATGGTGTTACAGATTATTTAATTTTTGGGGGACGAGTGACTTGAGCTTGTACTTTGGACAAGTAGAAAAAATCAGTCCTGCTTGTCCGTTATACAAGTGGCTAAAAAAGTTATTGTCAAGCACTTGCCTTTTATGAACTAACACTCGCTCTTGACAATTTTGTTTCCCACTGACTTTGCTGATATCTACTTTATTGAGGAAAAATGTTCTTACTATTACTGATATGTGGTTGTCCCACCTAGCTATCTTAAAGGGAAGGTTGCACAATATATTTCCACAAATCTAACAACGTAGATTGATGATATTCCATCTAAACGGTCTTTATGCAAAAGTTTATCCCCCCTTACAATTTCACTTCTGTTTTCACAATTTGAATTACATTTATCAAAAACTCATATACCAACAATACATTGCGGCTTTGGCGAAAGAGAAGAACTGGTGGTGGTGGTAGTGCACTGTTTACCGGCATGCATGTTTGGTCGAAATGTGAGTAGCTAGATGGGAAGGAAGTCCTACCGCTTTCGGGTAGACTGGGTCAGGTGAGCTTCAGTCATATGTGGACCTCAYTTATACAATTACAACAGTGACCAACAGTGGAAGAGTGGATTCAACATGAAGCTGAAGCTAAAAATCGGTTCTTTGGCCACGATCAATGTAGGCTCCAATTCCACGGATGCCACCGGTGTTACTTACAGCACCACGGCTGGCGGCTTCGGTGATGGATGTGAATCGGATAAGCAGGTACTAAAGTGCCCAAAGAGTTGTCATGTTATGTCGCTAGTAGATTATAAAACACGAAGATAGCCAGCTATCTAAGTGCACCGGGCCATGCAAAATGAACTGGCCCACTCACACGGATCTAGCATGGTGTTTGGGGATGAAATAAGCTTGCCCAATATTGTACTAAAGGAGGCTAATGTTACTCCTTAGTCCAATGACCTTACATGTTCTGTTTAAAGGGTGAATTGGGTCTGGAAGCCAAAATAGCCAAATACTCCATCTAAATGTGGTAAGGTTCTAGAAACAAAAATCCAACTACTTTCATATCACATCAAAATAATTTCCCAAATGCGAAATACGTACTGTAGACTGTTTTAACCTGTTTTAACACAGTTGCAACGATAGCATTTTTCAGTGACAACACGTTTGTGGCGTCAGTCTTCCGTTTACACACAGGTGTTCGGAGACGCAGATAGCTAATTAGCACAGGTAGTCCACTCTGTCTTCTGTCTGTTTTCTGTAAACAAGCTCTGTAACATGGAAATATGGTTGTGTGGGAACCCTAACTATATACAGTGGGGCAAAAAAGTATTTAGTCAGCCACCAATTGTGCAAGTTCTCCCACTTAAAAAGATGCGAGAGGCCTGTAATTTTCATCATAGGTACACCGATGGTCACTCTGACAAGAGGCTCTAGAGTTCCGCTGTGAGATGGAGAAACATTCCCAGAAGACAACCATCTCTGCAGCACTCCAATCAGCCTTTTATGGTAGAGTGGCCAACGAAGCCACTTCTCAGTAAAAGGCACAGACAGCCCGCTTGGAGTTTTCAAAAGGGCCACCTTAAAGGACTCTCAGAACATTAGAAACAAGATTCTCTGGTCTTATGAAATCAACATTAAACTCTATTGGCTGAATGCCAAGCTCACGTTCTGGAGGTAACCTGGCACCATCCGCTACGGTGAATCATGGTGTGGCTGCATCATGCTGTGGGGATGTTTTTCGCGCAGGGACTGGGAGACTAGTCAGATCGAGGATGAAAAACCCTGCTCCACAGGCTCAGGCCTTCAGGCTGGGGCGAACAAAGTTCACAACGACCCTTAAGCACACAGCCAAAGACAACGCAGGAGTGGCTTCGGGTCAAGTCTCTGAATGTCTTTGAGTGGCGGACTTGGAACCTGAGTCAGAACACTCTCTGGAGAGACCTGAACAATAGCTGTTGCAGCGTGCTCCCCGATCCCAACTTGGCCAGAGCTTGACGGATCTGCAGAGCAAGAATGGTGAGAAACTCCCCAAATACTGGTGTTTGGCCAAGCTTGTAGCATCATACAAAGAAAACTCAAGGCTGTAATCGCTGCCAAATGTGCTTCAACAAAAGTTACTAAGTTAAAGGTCTGAATACTTATGATAAATGTATATTTCAGTTTTTTTTATTTGAATGAATTAGCAAAAATATCTATAAACTGTTTTGCTTTGGTCATTATGGGGTATGTGTTATAGATTGATGAACGGGGGGGATGACAATGCTAATTAATTTTAGAATAGGCTGTAACCTAACAACATGTGGGAAAAAGTCAAGCGTCTGAAATATTTCTGAATGCAATGTATAGCCAAGACATCGTTACTCATTGTGTATTTATTATTACATGTATTACCTTTCTATTTTCTTCTTCTCTGCATGTTGGAAGGACCTTAAGTAAAGCATTTTCACTGTTAGTCTACACCTGTTGTTTAAGAAAACATTGTACCAAGACAAATGTTGATTTGATTGAGCCCACGCTTCCCAGCTGTTCTCTCACTCCTTCAGAGACCTTACTCATACCTACTTGTGGCTTGCTATTGACGCACAGTCACAATTGTTCCCTATAACAGCTGCCAATGTAGTGTTATGTGACAGCACAATATTCCTCTCCATTAACATGACCACAAACAAACTTCCTCTCCTGTGTGGGTGTTTGTGTGTGTGAGAGAGAGCACAACCAATTGCATGTGTGTTAAAAGTGAAGTAAGACTGATACACTGGAACTACCCAGCCTTGAGGTGAGACAGTGAGTTTAAAAAGAGAAGAAGCAGTGAGAAGAGGAGACTCACGACAATGAAGAAATCCGATGCTCATTCATCTTGGCCGGCCGATGTTCACGTTGTGATTGGCCAGACCCCGCCTCTCAACACACTGCTGGGAGATGACATTCACCCACCCCCCAGCGTGCCTGTAGGAGAGAGGGAGAAAGAGGAGGAGGTGAAGAGGAAGTGACGAAGTGAGTAACAGAGAACATCATTGGGACTGTGTCTGACCTCTGGCAGCAGCCAGGCACTTGCCTTAGACGACACATGCCAACCTGTGATGGTTGCCAACGACAGAAAAAGCAGTAGAAGCCCATTCAAAGACATCAGCCCCATTAACATTTAATACCTGTACACCTACAGACTTCACATCGGGTTCAAGAACAAAGCCCCCTGCCTCTTCTACTTCTTACTGATAACATCAGACGTCACAACTGTTATGATTATCAAACTTAATGTACCTATAAAAGAATTCAACATTTTGACTCACCACATACACACGACTGTTATAATTGTTGTAACGAGTTACCTATAACATCTCTATGTTTATGAGACGCTAAGATATACTGTAGTTACACTGGTGCAGAGGAATGGTTGACTGGCAGTTGTCCTACTCTACACATGCCTACTCCTTTACAAAAGATTGTCTACATTCTTACATTTTATTATTTCGCCTACCCTCTTACCCAGAGCAGACTCTACAGTTAGGCATTCAATCTTAAAAGGAAGATTGCAGAATTTAGGTTGCTGCTTAAACATTCAGAATTTCTAAACTTCCTTTCTATTTGGATTTAACCTTCTATTTAACCTCAGCAGTCAAGTAAGAACACATCGTTGATCCTACACCGCCCACACGGCAGGGAGACTGCTAGGCACATTTTCGCGCAGCCCTCATGGGACTCCGTGAACCACAGGCCATGGACACACTCAAACCACTGCTGTCTGTTATGTAGACGCCTCAAGCACTTGAGATGCCAGTGCCTATAGCCACATGCTTACCATCGGGGAGCCCCTTTGTTTCATCCTTTCCCACTAAATTGTCCCAACACACCACCATAGTCACCTTTACACCTTTATTTTGTGGGACATTTATACTATCAAATTTGAATCCAATGCATAAGGGGAACGCGCCCCATTTGGGAAACGGAGGTTAGTAGACGTCAAAAGAAGAACACAAGGTAACTCAACCACGAGCTGAGCCACTGTCCATAATCAACTTACCTAGTCCTCCTTACTGTCTTAAGACAAATTATTCTGGCATCAGCCCCTGAATAAAGCCAAAACTTATGATATGAGCACTTCTCCATCGTGCCCTCTTTATTCTTCAGCAAAAAAAAACATTCTTTACGCACATTACAGCATGCAGGCTTTTAGTCATAGTCCCTTACACAAACCTTTGCTGTTAGCGTTACTCCTACTAGCTCAACCACTAAACGCCTATAAACACTCACTTATTATAGAGTTCAGCACCAGCATTTGTTGACTGTTACCACCAAAATCTAGATAAACCCTTTACCTCACATAGCACTGAACGTCTATACGACCAAACTGGCTAAAACTCTGTTGTTGCCTGCGTAGAGTACAGCTAGCCACATCGTCACTACCTGAGTGTTACTATTAGCTAGCAGCAGTAAAATTCCAGGTAAATGGCTCAACCCAAACGATTGGCTACCATGATTCCGTATAACGGCCAATGAAGTCAGGCAAATTCAAGCAAAAATAAGACTACCTTGAATTAAACATGACATTAAATCCGAATTAGCATCTTCACCATTACATTTCCACAAAACGACAGTATTCTTTGATTGATGGTTGCTAGTTAAGCTAGGCTAGCTCTATCCAGCCTTGATCCATGACTCTTAGTTCCAGTAACATTACACATAAAAGAAGTTGACGAGGGCTCCCCCCCGTTCAATTTCATCAGCGCGTGCGCTCTACAGACACCAACCTCACCAGCGTGCTTGTGACATCACCCAGCAGACCGCGGTTCGATCCCGAGCGCGTGTCACAGCCGGCCGGCCTGTGTCACAGACCTCTACTCCTCGAGTGCGGCGCATATATTGGCCCCAGCCGTATGTCGGGTTAGGGGCAGCGTGCCGGCTGGGATTATTGTCCCCATTACGCTCTAGCGACTCCTTGTGGATGGCCGGGCACCTGCAGCTACCTTCAGTTGCAGCTGGATGGTGTTTCCTCCGACACTACTTGGGTGCGCTGGTTTCCGTGGTAAGTGAGCAGTTGTGTCAAGAAGCTGTGCGGCTTGCAGGGTCGTGTTCCGGAGCACGCTGGGCTCTCGACTTTGCCTCTCCTGAGTCATAGGGATTTGCAGCGTAGTTCCTTGAGAGCCGTGATCGTTCGTCTCGAACAATAACATGCATCGCTCGCTGTACCGTATCTTAGCTGTTGTCAGGCCACTGCCTGTCGACCAAGGTATTACACCACTGATGATCCTAGCCCCACGCTCTTCTCAATTTACATCAACAACTCATAGCTCAAGCTCTCATCCATTTATATTGCAGATGGATACAGTTCTTATACTCAGCTGGCCCCCTCCCTGGATTTTGCTGTTAAATGCTCACAACAAAGCTTCTTTAGTGTCCAACAAGCTTTCTCTAAACCTTTAACCTGGTCTGAACACCTCCAAAACTTCTGAGGGTTTAGAGATTCACTACTCTGAGGCTGAGGTAGTCACCGCAGACAAAGGTACTTGATAATGGGTAGACGTACAGTGTCAGCACAGTGTACCCACATATCAAAGCTGTAGGCTAAAGTTAAATCTAGACTTGCGTTCCTGCTATCGCTATCACTCCTCTTTCGGCCCAAGCTGCCAAAACTTAACCTGATTCAGCATGACCATCCTACCCATACTAAATTACGGAGATGTAATTTATCGATCGGCAGGTAAGGGATGCTCTCGTAGCAGCTAGATTTTCTTTACCATTCGGCCATCAAGATTTGCACCAATACTCCTTATTAGACACATCTAACTGCCACTTGCTATACTCCACTGTAACTGGTCATCTTCTGTACCACTCGCGGTCGCAAGGACCAACTGGTTGATGCTTATTTTATAAAACCCTCTTAGGCCTTCACTCCCCTCTATTGCAGGATATCTACTGCAGCCCTCATCCTTCACCATACAACACCCGTTCTGCCAGTCACATTCTGTTAAAAGATCCTCAAAAAGCACACACTTGGTTATATACCCTTGTTGGCAATGACAGAGGTCAAAAACGGTTTTTCTGTAAGCTTCACAAGGTTCACACACTGTTGCTGGTATTTTGGCCCATTCCTCCATGCAGATCTCCTCTAGAGCCAGTGATGTTTTGGGGCTGGTTGCTGGCAACACGGACTTCAACTCCCTCCAAAGATTTTTCTATGTGGGTTGAACTGGAGACTGGGGCTTAGGCCACTCCCAGGACCTTGAAATGCTTCTTACGGAAGCCACTCCTTTCGTTGCCCCGGGGCGGTGTTTTGGGATCATTGTCACGCTGAAAGACCCTGCCACGTTTCATCTTCCAATGCCCTGCTGATGGGAAGGAGGTTTTCACTCAAAATGTCACGATTACATGGCCCCATTCATTCTTTCCTTACACGGATCAGATCGTCCATGTCCCTTTGCAGAAAAACAGCCCCAAAGCATGATGTTTCCACCCCCATGCTTCACAGTAGGTATGGTGTTCTTTGGATGCAACTCAGCATTCTTTGTCCTCCAAACACGACGAGTTGAGTTTTTACCAAAGGTTCTATTTGTTTCATCTGACCATCTGACATTCTCCCAATCTTTTCTGGATCATCCAAATGCTCTCTAGCAAAACTCAGACGGGCCTGGACATGTACTGGCTTAAGCAGGGGTCACGTCTGGCACTGCAGGATTTGAGTCCCTGGCGGCGTAGTGTGTTACTGATGGTAGGCTTTGTTACTTTGGTCCCAGCTCTCTGCAGGTCATTCACTAGGTCCCCCGTGTGGTTCTGGGATTTTTGCTCACCGTGCTTGTGATCATTTTGACCCCACGGTGAGATCTTGCGTGGAGCCCCAGATCGAGGGAGATTATCAGTGGTCTTGTATGTCTTCCATTTCCTAATAATTGCTCCCACAGTTGATTTCTTCAAACCAAGCTGCTTACCTATTGCAGATTCAGTCTTCCCAGCCTGGTGCATGTCTACAATTTTGTTTCTGGTGTCCTTTGACAGCTCTTTGGTCTTGGCCATAGTGGATTTGGAGTGTGACTGTTTGAGGTTGTGGACAGGTGTCTTTTATACTGATAACAAGTTCAAAACAGGTGTCATTAATACAGGTAACGAGTGGAGGACAGAGGAGCCTCTTAAAGAAGTTACAGGTCTGTGAGAGCCAGAAATCTTGCTTGTTTGTAGGTGACCAAATACTTATTTTCCACCATAATTTGCAAATAAATTCATAAAAAATCCTACAATGTGATTTTCTGGATTTTTCCCTCATTCTGTCTGTCAATAGTTTGAAG
>NW_019942515.1:179140-212696 GCF_002910315.2 Salvelinus sp. IW2-2015 | reverse complement strand
ATAACAAAGTATTGAGATAAACTTTTGTTATTGACCAAATACTTATTTTCCACCATAATTTGCAAATAAATTCATAAAAAATCCTACAATGTGATTTTCTGGATTTTTTCCCCCTCATTTTGTCTGTCATAGTTGAAGTGTACCTATGATGAAAATTACAGGCCTCTCTCATCGTTTTAAGTGGGAGAACTTGCACAATTGGTGGCTGACTAAATACTTTTCTGCCCCACTGTTTAGGTGTGATTGAAAATTATTTCTCGCCGATATGAAGATTTTTTATATTTTTTTTACTTAACCTTTATTTAAATATGCAAGTCAGTAAAGAACAAATTTGTATTTACAATGACGGCCTACCAAAAGGCATATGGCCTCCTGCGTGGACGGGGGATTAAAAATGTTAAATAAATAAATAATAAATATAGGACAAAACACACATCACAACAAGAGAGACAACACACAACACTATAAAAAGAGAGACCTAAGATAACAACATAGCAAGGCAGCATCACATGACAACACAGCATGGTAGCAACACAACATAACAACAACATGGTAGAAAACACAACATGGTAGCAGCACAAAACATGGTACAAACATTATTGGGCACAGACAACAGTACAAAGGGCAAGAAGGTAGAGACAACAGTACATCACACAAAGCAGCCATAACTGTCAGTAAGAGTGTCCATGATTGAGTCTTTGAATTAAGAGATTGAGATAAAACTATCCAGTTTGAGTGTTTGTTGCAGCTCGTTCCAGTCGCTATCTGCAGTGAACTGAAAGAGTAGCGACCCAGGGATGTGTGTGCTTTTGAGGATCTTTAACAGAATGTGACTGGCAGAACGGGTGTTGTATGTGAAGGATGAGGGCTGCAGTAGATATCTCAGATAGAGGGGAGTGAGGCCTAAGAGGGTTTTATAAATAAGCATCAACCAGTTGGTCTTGCGACGAGTGTACAGAGATGACCAGTTTACAGTGGAGTATAGAGTGCAGTGATGTGTCCTATAAGGAGTATTGGTGGCAAATCTGATGGCCGAATGGTAAAGAACATCTAGCTGCTCGAGAGCACCCTTACCTGCCGATCGATAAATTACATCTCCGTAATCTAGTATGGGTAGGATGGTCATCTGAATCAGGGTTAGTTTGGCAGCTTGGGCGAAAGAGGAGTGATTACGATAGAGGAGACCAAGTCTAGATTTAACTTTAGCCTACAGCTTTGATATGTGCGGTACACTGTGCTGACACTGTACCGTCTACCCATACTCCCAAGTACTTGTATGAGGTGACTACCTCAAGCTCAGAGGTAGTAATCTCTAAACCCTCAGAAGTTTTGGAGGTGTTCAGAACAAGGTTAAGGTTAGAGAAAGCTTGTTGGACACTAAGAAAGCTTTGTTGTAGAGCATTTAACACAAAATCCAGGGAGGGGCCAGCTGAGTATAAGACTGTATCATCTGCATATAAATGGATGAGAGCTGAGCTATGAGTTGTTGATGTAAATTGAGAAGAGCGTGGGGCCTAGGATCAASCC
Organism: Salvelinus sp. IW2-2015; assembly: GCF_002910315.2. NCBI lineage: Eukaryota > Metazoa > Chordata > Actinopteri > Salmoniformes > Salmonidae > Salvelinus > Salvelinus sp. IW2-2015. The sequence continues at coordinate 211,169 of NW_019942515.1, read as the reverse complement.
TTGGTGTACTACCTTGGTGACAGGCAGTGGCTGAAACAGCTAAGATACGGTACAGCGAGCGATGCATGTTATTGTTCAGACCGAACGTCACGGCTCTCAACAAACATCGCTGCAAATCCCCTATGGACTCAGGAGAGGCAAAGGTCGAGAGCCATGCGTCCTCCGAAACACGACCCTGCCAAGCCGCACTGCTTCTTGACACACTGCTCACTTAACCCGGAAACCAGCCGCACCAATGTGTCGGAGGAAACACCATCCAGCTGGCAACTGAAGTCAGCTTGCAGGTGCCCGGCCCTCCACAAGGAGTCGCTAGAGCGCAATGGGACAATATCCCAGCCGGCCCGCCCCTAACCCGGACAACGCTGGGCCAATTATGCGCCGCCTCATGAGTCTGTGACACAGCCCGGCCGGCTGTGACACAGCCTGGGATCGAACCCGGGTCTGTGGTGATGTCACAAGCACTGCAGTGTCTTAGACCACTGCGCTACTAATTGGACGGGGGAGGCCCCGTCCAATTACTTTTATGTGTAATGTAATGGAACTAAGAGTCATGATCAATGGCTGGGAATAAGCTAGCTAGCTAACTACAACAACTCCATCAACAGAATACTGTACGTTTTGTGGAAATTAATGGTGAAATGCCAATCGGATTAATGTCATTGTTTATTTCAAGGTATGTCTTTATTTTTGCTGAATTGCCTGATCTTCATTGGCCGTTATAGGATATCATGGTAGCCAATGTTTGTGTTAGCCATTTACCTGGATTTACTGCTGCTAGCTAATAGTAACACTCAGGTAAGCATGTGGCTAGCTGTACCTACCATTGGCCAACAACAGAGTTTTAGCCAGTTTGGTTATAGACGTTCAGTGTCTACTGTGATGGTAAAGGTTTATCTAGATTTTGTGTAACAGTCAACAAATGCTGATGTGCTGAACTCATAATAAGTGATGTGTTTCAAGGCTGTTAGTGGTTAGCTAGTAGGAGTAACGTAAGCCAGCAAGGTTGTGAAAGGGACTATGCTAAAAGCCTGCATGCTGTATGTGGTAAAAATGTTTTTTTTGCTGATACAGAATAAAGAACGCACAGGATATGCTCATATCATAAGTTGGCTTTATTCAGCATGCCAAAATATTTTTCTTAAACAGTAGGAGGACTAGGTATGATATGGACAGTGGCTTCACTCCTGCTGTGTATTCCCTTGTGTTCTTCTCTTGACGTCACTTTTCCAAACGCTTTCCCGTCATGGCTTTGATCAAATTTGAATATAAATGTCTCCCAAAATACAAATGTAAAGTGATATGTGGTGTTGGGACTTTTAGTGGGAAGGATGAAACAAAGGGGGCTCCCGAGTGGTGCAGTGGTCTAAGGCACTGCATCTCAGTGCTTGAGGCGTCACTACAGACACCATGGTTTGATTCCAGGCTGTTTCACAGTCCCATAGGGCTGCGCACAATTGYCCCAGCGTCTTCCGTGTTGGCCGGTGTAGGTCAAACAATTTGTTCTTAACTGACTTGCCTAGTTAAATAAAGGTTAAATCAAAGAAAGAATTATAAAATATCTGAATGTTTAACAGCAACCTAATTCTGCAATCTTCCTTTTAAGATGAATGCACTAACTGTAAGTCTCTCTGGGTAAGAGCGTAGGCGAAATAACTAAAATGTAAATGTAACAATCTTTGTAAGGAGTGGACATGTGTAGAGTAGGACAAATGCCCAGTCAACCATTCCTCTGCACCAGTGTAACTACAGTATATTTAGGTCTCAAAACCATAGAGATTTATTATAGTACACTCGTTAAAACAATTATAACAGTAGTGGTGTATGTGGTGAGTCAATGTTGATTCTTTTTAGGTACATTATGTTTGATAATCATCAGTTGTGACGTCTGATGTTATCAGTAAAGTAGAGAGGCAGGGGGCTTGTCTTTGAACCCTGTGAAGGTCTGTAGGTGTACAGGGTATTAATGGTTAATGGGGGCTGATGTCTTTGAATGGGCTTCTACTGCTTTTTCTGTCGTTGGCACCATCACAGGTTGGCATGTGTCTGTCTAAGCAAGTGTCCCCTGGCTGCTGGCACAGAGCGGCAGATGACCACATCCCAATGATCTTCTCTGTTACTCACTCTCGCTCACTTCCTCTCACCTCCCTCCCTCTTTTCTCTCCCCTCTCTCTCCTACAGGCACGCTGGTGGGGGTGGGTGATGTCATCTCCCAGCAGGTGCTTGAGAGGCGGGGTCTGGCCAATCACAACGTGACACGGACGGCCAAGATGATGAGCATCGGATTCTTCTTTGTCGTGAGTCCTCCTCTTCCTCACTCTTCTTCTCTTTTAAACTCACTGTCTCACCTCAAAGGACTGGTTAGTTCCAGTGTATCAGTCTTGACTTCACTTTTACTACACACATGCATATTGGGTTGTGCTCTCTCTCACACACACACACACACACACACAGGAGAGGAAGTTTGTTTGTGGTCATGTTAAATGGAGAGGATCATTGTGCTGTCACAAACACTACATTGGCCAGCTGTTATATGGGAACAAATCTGTGACTGTGCGTCAATAGCAGCCACAAGTAGGTATGAGTAGGTCTCTGAAGGAGTGAGAGAACAGCTGGGAAGCGTGGGCTCAAATCAAATCACATTTGTCTTTGTCACATGTTTCTTAAACAACAGGTGTAGACTAACAGTGAAATGCTTACTTAAGGTCCCTTCCCAACAATGCAGAGAGAAAGAAAATAGAAAAGTAATTACATGTAATAATAAATACACAATGAGTAACGATGTCTTGGCTATACATTGCATTCAGAAATATTCAGACCGCTTGACTTTTTCCACATGTTGTTAGGTTACAGCCTTATTCTAAAATGAATTACATTGTCATCCCCCCCGTCATCAATCTATACACAATACCCCATAATGACAAAGCAAAAACAGGTTTATAGATATTTTTGCTAATTCATTCAAAATAAAAAAACTGAAATATCACATTTACATAAGTATTCAGACCCTTTACTTAGTACTTTGTTGAAGCACATTTGGCAGCGATTACAGCCTTGAGTTTTCTTTGGTATGATGCTACAAGCTTGGCACACCAGTATTTGGGGAGTTTCTCCCATTCTTCTCTGCAGATCCGTTCAAGCTCTGCCAAGTTGGATGGGGAGCATCGCTGCACAGCTATTTTCAGGTCTCTCCAGAGATGTTCGATCAGGTTCAAGTCCGGCCACTCAAAGACATTCAGAGACTTGACCCGAAGCCACTCCTGCGTTGTCTTGGCTGTGTGCTTAGGGTCGTTGTGAACTTTCGCCCCCAGCCTGAGGYCCTGAGCCCTGTGGAGCAGGTTTTCATCCCTCGATCCTGACTAGTCTCCCAGTCCCTGCCGCTGAAAAACATCCCCACAGCATGATGCAGCCACCACCATGATTCACCGTACGGATGGTGCCAGGTTACCTCCAGAAGTGACGCTTGGCATTCAGGCCATAGAGTTTAATGTTGATTTCATAAGACCAGAGAATCTTGTTTCTAATGGTCTGAGAGTCCTTTAGGTGCCTTTTGGAAAACTCCAAGCGGGCTGTCATGTGCCTTTTACTGAGAAGTGGCTTCCGTCTGGCCACTCTACCATAAAGGCCWGATTGGAGTGCTGCAGAGATGGTTGTCCTTCTGGAATGTTCTCCCATCTCCACAGAGGAACTCTAGAGMTCTGTCAGAGTGACCATCGGGTTCTTGGTCACCTCCCTGACCAAGGCCCTTCTCCCCCGATTGCTCAGTTTGGCCGGGCGGCCAGGTCTAGGAAGAGTCTTGGTGGTTCCAAACTTATTCCAGGCCACTGTGTTCTTGGGGATCTTCAATGCTGCAGAAATGTTTTGGTACTCTTTCCCTGATCTGTGCCTCAACACAATCCTGTCTCTGAGCTCTGCGGACAATTGCTTCGACCTCATAGCATGTTTTTTGCTCTGACATGCACTGTCAACTGTGGGACCATATATAGACAGGTCTGTGACTTTACAATCAATTGAATTTACCACAGGTGGACTCCGATCAAGTTATAGAAACATCTCAAGGATGATCAATGGAAACAGGATGCACCTGAGCTCAATTTTGAGTCTCATAACCRAGGGTCTGAATACTTATGTAAATAAGGTATTTCTAGGTCATGTGTGGTTCAGTAGGTAGAGCATGGCGCTTGAAACGCCAGGGTTGTGGGTTCAATTCCCACAGGGTACAAGTACAAATTAAATAAAAAAATAAAACTTCAAATAAATAACAATAAAGAAGAAATTTAAGRTATTTCTGTTATACATTTTTTATACATTTGCCCAAATTTCTAAAACCTGTTTTCGCTTTGTCATTATGGGGTATTGTGTATAGATTGATGAGGAAAATGTTTTATTTAAAACATTTTAGAATAAGGCTGTAACCGAACAAAATGTGGAWAAAGTCAYGGTTCTGAATACTTCCTGAATGCACTGTACCAGAACCGAGTCAATGTGTAGGGGTACAAGGTAATTGAAGTAGATATGTACATATAACTAGAAATAAAGACTTGGTATCAGGATAGATAATAAACAGTAGCAGCAGCGTATGTGATGAGTCCCAAAAAAAGCTAAAAATGTCAATGCAGATAACCAAATTGCCTCCCGGACTAACTATTTAACTAACTATTTAATAGTCTTATGGCTTGGGGGTAGAATCTGTTCAGGGTCCTGTTGGTTCCAGACTTGGGGCATTGGTACCGCTTGTGTGACTGGAGTCTTTGACAATTTTTAGGGCCTTCCTCTGACATCCYCTAGTACAGAGGTCCTGGATGGTAGGGAGCTCGGCCCCAGTGACGTACTGGGCCTTCGCACTACCCTCTGTAGCACCTTGTCGAGCAGTTGCCATACGAAGCGATGATGCAGCCAGTCAAGCTGCTCTCAATGGTTCAGCTGTAGAACTTTTTGAGGATCTGACCTTGCCATCTTCACGACTGTGTTGGTGTGTGTGGACCATTTATAGATTCTTAGACTTGAAACTCTTGACCCGCTCCACTACAGCCCGTCAATGTGAATGGGGGCATGTTCGGCCCTCCATTTCCTGTAGTCCACAATCAACTCCGTTATCTTACTGACGTTGAGGGAGAGGTTGTTGTCTCAGACCTTCTTCCTATAGGCTGTCTCATCGTCGTCTGTGATCAGGCCTCCCACCGTTGTGTCGTCAGCAAACTAAATTATGGTTTTGGAGTCATGCATAGCCGCAGTCGTGGGTGAACAGGAAGTACAGGAGGACAATAAGCACACACCCCTGAGTGGCCATTTTGTTGATGGTCAGCTTGGTGGATGTGTTGTTGCCTACCCTTACGACCTGGGGGTGGCCCGTCAGGAAGTCCAGCCTCCAGTTGCAGAGGGAGGTGATTAATCCCAGGGACCTTAGYTTAGTGATGAGCTTTGAGGGCACTATGGTGTTGAATKCTGAACTCTAGTCAATAAACAGCATTCTCACATAGGTGTTCCTTTTGTCCAGGTGGGAGAAGGCAGTGTAGAGTGCAATAAAATTGCGTYATCTGTGGATCTGTTGGGGCGGTATGCAAATTGGAGTGGGTCCAGGGTGTCTGGGATGATAGTGTTGATGTGAGCCATGACCAGCCWTTCAAAGCATTTCATGGCTACAGATGTAAGTGCTACGGGGCGATAGTCATTTAGGTTACCTTGGCTACAGGTTACCTTGGCGTTCTTGGGACTATGGTGGCACAGGGACTATGGTGGTCTGCTTGAAATGTAAGTATTACAGACTGGGTCACGGAGAGGTTGAAAATGTCAGTGAAGACACTTGCCTGCAGCTTTGTGAATGTTAACCTGTTTAAAGGTATTACTCATATCGGCTACGGAGATCGTTATCACACAGTCGTATGGAACAGCTTGTGCTCTTATGCATGGTTCAATGTTGCTTGCCTCGAAGCGAGCATAAAAGGCATTTAGCTCTTCTGGTTAGCTTGGGTCCCTGGGAAGCTCCCTGCTATTTTTTGTAATCTGTGATAGTTTGCAAGCCCTGCCACATCCAACGAGCGTCAGATCCGCCGTAGTTGGATTTGATCTTAGTCCTGTATTGACGCTTTGCCTGTTTGATGGCTCGTGGGAGGTCATAGCGGGATTTCTTATAAGCATCCAAATTAGTGTCCCGCTCCTTGAAAGCGGCAGCTCTAGCCTTTAGCTCAGTGTGGCCATTGCCTGTAATCCATGGCTTATGGTTGGGGTATGTGCTAAGCTGTCATCAAGGAAAAGGTTGGCTACTTTGAAGAATCTCATATAAAATATATTTTGATTTGTTTAACACTTTTTTGGTTATTACATTATTCCATATGTGTTATTTCATAGTTTTGATGTCTTCACGATTATTCYACMWTGTAGAAAATAGTAAAACTAAAGAAAAAACCCTTGAATGAGTTGGTGTTCTAAAACTTTTGACTGGTAGTGTACATATTACCTTAATTACCTCGACCAACCGGTGCCCCCACATATTGACTCTGTACCGGTACTACCTGTATATAGCTTAGCTACTGTTATTTTACTGCTGCTCTTTAATTATTTGTTACTTTWATTTTTWATTTTTTACTGATCTATTTTTTTCTTAACACTTATTTTTCTAAAAACTGCATTATTGGTTAAGGGCTTGTAAGTAAGCATTTCACTGTAAGGTCTACACCTGTTGTGTTTGGCGCATGTGACAAATACAATTTGATTTAATTTGATTTGACCCAAGGACCACCCAAGGCCAGGCCACAGCACCAAGGTTCCTAGACACGCCACACACAGATGTTCCCTCTCAAACACTCCTTCTCACAGACTCGGTGACATGACTGACATGACAGAAAGCTGCTGCAGAAACTCTATTAGTGTGTGTGTGTGTGTGTGTGTGAATGTGTGTGGTGTGTGTGTGTGTGTGTGTGTGTGTGTGTGTGTGTGTGTGTGTGTGTGTGTGTGTGTGTGTGTGTGTGTGTGTGTGTGTGGGTGTGTGTGTGTGTGTGGTGTGTGTGTGTGGTGTGTGTGTGTGCTTTTTTCAATTTATTTGTATTGGAATTGTCAGTTTACTTCCTGAATTGACTGACTTCAATTTTGAATTGACACCAACCCTGTTGTTTCAAACATATTTGTTTCCGGAATGTTCTGAAAAGCATAATAATTTTTCATGATTGATTCCTGCTGTTACGCCATCAGTCTTTCATGATGAATCTGTGTGAAGTATCCTGATTGTTCTTTTTTCAACCCAGGGCCTGCAATAGGTGGCTGGTACAAGGTTCTGGACAAGCTGTCACTGGGGGACTAAAAGTGCTGCCATGAAGAAAATGCTTTGTCGATCAGGTGAGGGGCATCTGGGGGCTGCAATTAAGTAAAAAAACTGCAGTTTACATCTACAGACGCCAGTTTACATGAATAGATCATTTAACAAGGTTAATATTCTTTAGGTAAGTTCTCTGTCCTCTAATGGGCTGGTTATTAACCCTTGCATATGACTCCTCTAGTCACAAATCTTACATCAACAAACATTCCAAATATGAATGGACCCCAGGTTAAGCGCCATCAAAAATGCCTGTACTGTGGTGCCAGCCAGAGCTGAGTGAAATAGGTGTGACATGCATCAGAGGAATCTATTTCTGCCTGTTCCCCTAAAGGTTGAAGCCCCTTCAGCGTCTGTCAACCAATCCCTGCATTGACAGGTGGGGGAACAAACGCCTACTTGCATAATACGCAGCTAACATGATTTGGGATCTGTGAATGCACAGGATTAGAGAGGACAGTGAGAGGCGAGCACCGCGCGGCCTCTCCTGGAGGAGGATTAGTGTACACTCTGAAGGATGCACACTCTCCACGATCTCCTTTCACTGCACAGCTATTTTCACACACAAAACAAGCGATTCCAGCGCAAATTTGTGATCTTTAAAGACCCACTCCCCCCCCCAAAATAATATGTCCTGTCACTATACAGTCAGTGGCCAGTTTGTTAGGTACACCCATCTAGTACCGGGTAAGACCCCCCTTTGCCTCCAGAACAGCCTGACTTATTTGGGGCACGGATTCTACAAGGTGTGGCATTCAAACGTTGCTCAATTATTATCAAGGGACCTAACTTGTGCCAGGAAAACATTCCTCACACTATTACACCACCGCCACCAGTCTGCTACCGTTAACACCAGGCAGGATGGGAMCATGGATTAATGCCGCTTACGCCAAATCCTGACTCTGCCATCAGCATGACGGAACAGGAATCTGAATTCGTCGGACCAGGTGATGTTTTTCCACTCCTCAATTGTCCAGTGTTATGAGTGGGACCCAGTGTGGTCATCTGCTGCAATAGCCCATCCCTGACAAGGACCCGACGAGTTGTGCTTTCCGAGATGCCATTCTSTACACCACTGTTGTACTGCGCCATTATTTGCCTGTTTGTGGACCGCCTGTTAGCTTGCAGAGGCAATTTGGAACTCGGTAGTGAGTGTTGTAACTGAGGACAGATGATTTTTACGCACTACACGCTTCAGCACTCGCCTGTCCCGTTCTGTGAGCTTGTTTGGCCTATCAATTCATGGCTGAGCCGTTGTTGCTCCTAGACGTTCCCACTTCACAATAACAGCACTTACAGTTGACCGTAAGTGCTCTAGCAGGGCAGAAATTTGACAAACTGACTTGTTGGAAAGGTGGCATCCTGTGACAGTGCCACGTTGAAAGTCACTAAGCTAGCTCTTCAGTAAGGCCATTATACTGCCAATGTTTGTCTATGGAGATTGCATGGCTGTGTGCTCGATTTTACGATTGTATACACCTGTCAGCAACGGGTGTGGCTGAACTAGCCAAATCCACTAATTTGAMGGGGTGTCCACATACTTTTGTATATATAGTGTATGTTATACAAGTATAACCGTTTCCTCAGTGACTATGCTTTTGGTGATTTGAGAAATGTTGCATTAAAGATCAATAAAAACCTACATGGGTCTGTGTTTTAAAAATGGCCATTTTCACTTCCGTAAATATGTATTATGACATCATTGGCTTATATGCAGAACCCTGCAGAGGTAACAACATCCTACAGGCGCTCTACTTTCAGGGCCCAACTGGACTCATCATAATCATCGCAATTATCCAATTTTCTTTTGAAACCTTTTAATAGTGGCCAGTGTGCATCCTTATTTGTATGCACAATGTCCATGGAAAAAGTATGCTTCCATTAACTCACTGAGCTTTTTTTCCACTCATCTTGCATGCACATGAACATTTATATAAACATGTACATTCACACACACAAAAACATCACACAGACACACACATGTACACAGACGGATAAAACAGTGTTTTTTCTTGTCATGTATCAACAGTTGGGCTTTGCACCGTGTTTCCTGGGTGCCTTCCTGGGGATCTCTGGAACCTTGAATGGACTGACTGTGGAGGAGAACGTTGCCAAGCTCAAGAGGGTAAGGCTCATCTCATTATGACTTTTCTCCACTGATTTCAATTAAACATACATTAAACCTCAAAGAATAAGATCATTAAATAACATACATTAAGCATGAGTTGCAAATATATATAGTTGAATTCGGAAGTTTACATACACCTTAGTCAAATACATTTAAACTCAGTTTTTCACAATTCCTGACATTTAATCCGAGTAAAAATTTCCTGTCTTAGGTTAGTTAGGATCACCACTTTATTTTAAGAATGTGAAATGTCAGAATAATAGTAGAGAGAGTGATTTATTTCAGCTTTTATTTCTTACATCACATTCCCAGTGGGTCAGAAGTTTACATACACTCAATTAGTATTTGGTAGCATTGCCTTAAAATTGTTCAACTTGGATCAAAACGGGCAGGTAACCTTCCACAAGCTTCCACACAATAAGTTGGGTGAATTTTGGCCCATTCCTCCTGACAGATCTGGTGTAACCAGAGTCGGTTTGTAGGCCTCCTTGCTCGCACATGCTTTTTCAGTTCTGCCAACAAGTTGTCTATAGGATTGAGGTCAGGGCTTGTGATGGCCACTCCAATACCTTGACTTTGTTGTCCTTAAGCCATTTTGCCACAACTTTGAAAGTATGCTTTGTGCGTATTGTCCATTTGGAAGACCCATTTGCGACCAAGCTTTAACTTCCTGACTGATGTCTTGAGATGGTTGCTTCAATATATCCACCTGCCTCATGATGCCATCTATTTTGTGAAGTGCACCAGTCCCTCCTGCAGCAAAGCACCCCCACAACATGATGCTGCCACCCCCGTGCTTCACGTTTGAGATGGTGTTCTTCGGCTTTTCCTCCAAACATAACGATGGTCATTATGGCCAAACAGTTCTATTTTTGTTTCATCAGACCAGAGGACATTTCTCCAAAAAGTACGATCTTTGTCCCCATGTGCAGTTGCAAACCATAGTCTGGCTTTTTTATGGCAGTTTTGTAGCAGTGGCTTCTTCCCTGCTGAGCGGCCTTTCAGGTTATTTCGATATAGGACTCGTTTTACTGTGGATATCGATACTTTCGTGCCTGTTTCATCCAGTATCTTTACAAAGTCCTTTGCTGTTGTTCTGGGATTGATTTGCACTTTCACACCAAAGTACGTTCATCTCTAGGAGACAGAATGCGTCTCCTTCCTGAGCGGTATGCCGGCTGCGTGGTCCCATGGGGTTTATACTTGCGTACTATTGTTTGTACAGATGAACGTGGTACCTTCAGGCGTTTGGAAATTGCTCCCAAGGAAGAACCAGACTTGTGGAGGTCTACAATTTTCTTTCTGAGGTCTTGGCTGATTTCTTTTGATTTTCCAATGATGTCAAGCAAAGAGGCACTGAGTTTGAAGGTAGGCCTTGAAATACATCCACTGGTATACCTCCAATTGACTCAAATGATCTCAATTAGCCTATCAGAATCTTCTAAAGCCATGACATTTTCTGGAATTTTCCAAGCTGTTTAAAGGCACAGTCAACTTAGTGTATGTAAACTTCTGACCCACTGGAATTGTGATACTGTGAATTATAAATGAAATAATCTGTCTGTAAACAATTGTTGGAAAAATTACTTGTCACGCACAAAGTAGATGTCCTAACCGACTTGGCACAACTATAGTTTGTTAACAAGAAATTTGTGGAGTGGTTGAAAAACGAGATTTAATGACTCCAAMCTAAGTGTATGTAAACTTCCGACTCCAACTGTACATGCTGATTTTTGTAATCACAAAAAATCAACATGTGGTCTGAGACAGAGGTGTGTAGCGTTGACCTTGGAGCCCAGGGACTGTCAGATCCCTGTAGGTACCCCTGTAGCTCCAAAACTGAGAGGAACTCCTTTCCTCTCCTCTTCTGTGTTCTCCAGGAAACAAGCTGAGTGACCTCCATCTCTGCCCCAGTATAATTAAAGCTATTTTCTCCCATGGAGGGATGAAGGAATGAAGGGAAGGAGGGTTGAAATAGCGCTGGTGACTCATGTCTTAGAGAAGGTGTGTGTGTGTGTGTGTGTGTGTGTGTGTGTGTGTGTGTGTGTGTGTGTGTGTGTGTGTGTGTGTGTGTGTGTGTGGGGGGTGGGGGGGGGGTGTTCATCCACCGTTCTTCTTGCTCGGCGGACCATCAAATATTTATGTAAGGAAGGCGCTTGAGTTTAAATGAGGCCGAAAGGGCAGTCACCAAAATGTCAGAAAAGACAGAAAACAAATGGCAATTGTGCTCATTAGGCAAGACTGTGATGTGAAATAAATGTGTGGTGAAAGGCAATAATGTGACCACACCTTCCCCATCTAAAGCCAGATGGAACTTAGTCTGATAGACCGTACTAGTTAAAATGGACATTAGTGACACGTGGGAATGTTTGCAGACATATGGGTGATTCCACACCAGGAAGGCTCGAAAATATTTTGGGTGTCTCAGATTGTTCTGGCAATTCTCGCATAGAAACTTAATTGGGAGGAAGGGTGTTTGACATGTTTTTTACATTTGTATCACAAACCATTGTTAAGAAAATCTTGATGAAAGTGGCCATATTATGCACTTTTCAGACCTATACATACCTCCTGTAAAACCCTATGATCCGTGAACCGTACATGATACAGACAACATCTTGGTGTCATTATACTCCTTATAGTGTGCTCTAAAATATGGAGTATTTCTAGATTCTGAAATACAATTTCACATTCATTTATTCAACATAAAAAATATGAATATGATTACCTCAAAAGTACCCTTTTTTTGATTGTACTATACAAGTACTTCAAATTGTCAGAGTTGGTGCTCTGCTACTGTTGAAGTTATGATTAATTGTATGCACACCACCAACACAATGAATGGAAAAATGTATTTGTATTTATTAGGGATCCCCATTATCTGCTGCCAAGGCTACTCTTCCTGGGGTTTCAAACACATTAAGGCACTTACATCACACATAAAACAAATATAAAACAGTATATCATATAACATTATTAYACCACTACATATCTACAATACAAAATATATAATACCACCATTCAACAATATTACAATGTACGTGTGTGTAGAGTGTGTGCGTGTGTGTGCGTATGCGTGTGTCTGTTCCTGTTTGTGTGCATCTCTTTACAGTTCCCGATGTTCCATAAAGTGTATTTTTAATCTGGGTTTTAAAATCTGGTTTTACTGCTTGCATCAGTTACCTGATGTGGAATAGAGTTCCATGTAGTCATGGCTCTATGTAGTACTGTGCGCCTCCTATAGTCTGTTCTTGACTTGGGGATTGTGAAGAGACCTCTGGTGGCAGGTCTTGTGGGGTATGCATGGGTGTCTGAGCTGTGTGCTAGTAGTTTAAACACACAGCTCGGTACATTCAGCTTGTTAACACTTCTTACAAAAACAAGTAGTGATGAAGTCAATCTCTCCTCCACTTTGAGCCACGAGAGATTTACATGTATTTTATTAATGTTAGCTCTCCGTGTACATTTACATTAGTCCAGGTGCAACAAAACTAGGGCCTGTAGGACCTGCCTTGATGATAGTGTCGTTAAGAAGGCAGAGTAATGCTTTATTATGGACAGACTTCTCCCCATCTTAGCTACTGTTGTATCAACATGTTTTGACCATGACAGTTTACAATCCAGGGTTATTCCAAGCAGTTTAGTCACTTCAACTTCCTCAATTTCCACATTATTTATTACAAGATTTAGTTTAGGTTTAGGGTTTAGTGAATGATTTGTTTCAAATACAATGCTTTTCGTAATAAAAATATTTAGGACTAACTTATTCCTTGCCACCGATTCTGAAATTAAGTGCAGATCATTAAGTGTTGCAGTGATTTCACTTGATGTAGTAGCTGACATGTATAGTGTTGAATCATCTGCATACATTTACTCAAAGCCAGTGGCATGTCATTAGTAAAGATTGAAAAAAGTAAGTGCCCTAGACAGCTGCCCTGGGGAATTCCTGATTCTACCTGGATTATGTTGGAGAGGCTTCCAAGAACTGCCTATGTGTTCTGTTAGATTCTTTATCCAAAATATAGTAGGGGATGTAAAGCCATAACACATATGTTTTTCCAGCAGCTGACTATGATCAATAATGTCCAAAGCTGCATTAGTCTAACAATACAGCTCCCACAATCTTTTTATCGTCAATTTCTCTCAGCCAATCATCAGTTATTTGTGTAAGTGCCGTGCTTGTTGAATGTCCTTCCCTATAAGCGTGCTGAAAGTCTGTTGTCAATTGGTTTACAGTAAAATAGCATTGTATCTGATCAAACACAAAAGTTTACTAAGGGTTGGTAACAGGTTGATTGGTCGGCTATTTGAGCCAGTAAAGGGGGCTTTACTATTCTTGGGTAGCGGAATTACTTTTGCTTCCCTTTAGGCTTGAGGGCACACACTTTCTAGTAGGCTTATATTGAAGATTCAAAGGAAACTCCTTCTGCTGGTGACTTGCTGAATGTAATTGGTTAATGACCATAATGTCAATGTCTATGTCATATCTTTAAGAGTACCCAGTCTGGAAATTTGACGTGTTTGAAGAGAATATTGTTCCAAATATAATGAGATATGAGATATTAATATTGTTAATGTTGAATAAATGAATGTGAAAATGTTTATTTCAGTATCTAGACACTCCATATTTTAGCACACCAAGATGTTGTCTGTATCATGTGCGGTTCATGGCTCATGGACTCTTACAAGAGGCATGTATAAAAAGGGCCTTAAAATTGCCACTTTCATCATGATTTTCTCAAAAATGGTTTGTGATGCAAATGTAAAAAGAATATCAAACATCCTTCCTTCCAATCAAGTTTGTATGTGAGAATTGCCGGAACAATCTGACATACCAAAAATATTTTGGTGCCTTCCTGGCGTGGAATCTTCCATATGCAGCATCCTCMTCAGTCCTCAGCCCTGCTCTTCAATAGCTAGTGGCAAGCCGCTCTGGTGTCAATCACGTCACAGGCCCATCCCAACTATGACTTCACTTCACCTCATCTTATAGTGTGGGTCAAGCTCTCCCCCGGGACCACTTGGTTATTCATGTGGCTTATTTCGATGGCCACTGATGCTACAGTACCTACCTCCTCTATGGCTCCTGTAGAGCTAGATCAAAATGTATGTCTTAGCTCTGACCTCCCTCCCTCCCTTCTTTATGAGATGATGAATGGGTTGGAAACGTGAAGGTCGGAGATGTCCATTTTGAGTGCAGCCATTCTTCTACACATGCGGTCAGTCGCTCTGCTTCGCGCTGCTGAATGCTGATACTGAAGCAAAAAGGTCAAGCGCACACTACCTCCTGGGAACACAAAAACAAGTACTAACAACTCGTCTACCTATTACCGTTTTCATTATGTGACAGTTTGATGGTTTTATGACATTCTCAGAGCTCAGTGTGTCATAATTAAGGGATCATATGGTGGGCGCTGGCCAAACAGTTCCATGGACGCATAACTGCAGCCTCGTGAGCTCAAAGAAGTTAGTTGTCTCTTCAGCCCTAGAAGAAGAATGAAAGATGTCCGCTCTCCAAAGGGGAAGGATTTTGGTAACGCCACCGTGTGTCTCTGATGTTGTAGTACTCCGGTGTTTTCACCCCAGGTGGCCGGTGCCTTGTTTTCTAGTAATTAGGAACTGTTACGCCAAAGAAAACAAAGACAACATTTCTGGGAACATTGGATTATTTTACACACCTAGTCTTTCCCAATAAAGACATTTAAAAAAGAATGAAATCCATCCAATCTTATTGGGTTGACCTTTAGGGAGATGGRCCAGGCTTAGTGAGGGTCCTGGCTGTTCCAGATGGCTGGTTGTTTTATATGCCATGTGATGTGAGGGAGCAAGACACGGCACTGACCCACAGTTGTTAATAACTTGAGACTATGGTGCTGTGCTGTCAGCTGTCACTGTGACTGGCCCAGAGGGGGGCCAACACATACTGTAACCCCTCACAGCTTGACTGATAGCCCCTACCTATCTGGTCAGGGTTAGAGGTCAACACAGGTGTGAACTGGAAGAAGGCATCCGGTGAGGATCAGTGAAGATGTTTTTATTAGAAATACACAATCCTTCTAAGCTCTAACGTAAAGGTCTCTGTGTCCATCTTATTCTCTGCAGGACTACACAGATGCCTTGATCTCAAATTACTATGTAAGTTATCCCTGTGAAAGGCTTAAAATATTATTTACGGTATGAACCACTCTGTAATGTTTCATTGAATGTGTTCCGCTCTTTTTCAGCTATGGCCTGCAGTCCAGATTGCCAACTTCTATTTTATCCCACTGCACCACCGGTGAGCCCCTGGGATGGTTTAGTGACATCAATGTAGTCCATATACATTTTATTTCCATATTGATCTATTCAATGGCATTGATCTATTTATTCAGCTGTGATGTGTCAGTATTGAACTCTTGTCTTGCAGATTGGCTGTGGTCCAGATTGTAGCTATCGGCTGGAATTCCTACTTGTCCTGGAAARCCAATAAGATGTGATGGATATTTCAGGACCCGCCCTACCTCACACATATAGGACTATCAATGAGACTTTTACACCTGCAAATAGTGTGATACACGGAATCCAGAAAGCTGTGAATCGCACACTAAGTTAGCAGTCAGGAAAAAAATTGTTAACAAACACTATGAAATATTCAAACTTGGGGAAAAAAGAAACTTGAAACTCAAACTTTTGCATAGTGAAAGATTTTTGTGAAATTTTGTCACATCTACACTACTGGTCAAAAGTTTGGACACACCTACTCATTCAAGGGTTTTTCTTTATTTTTACWATTGAAATAAGACATATGGAATCATGTAGTAACCAAAAAAGTGTTTAACAAAAAACAAAAAGTATCAAATCAAAATATATTTGAGATTCTTCAAATAGCCACGCTTTGCCATGATGACAGCTTTGCACACTCTTGGCATTCTCTCAACCAGCTTCATGAGGTAGTCACCTGGAATGGATTTCAATTAACAGGTGTGCCTTCTTAAAAGTTAATTTGTGGAATTTTTTTCCTTAATGCGTTTGAGCTTGTTTTGACAAGGTAGTATTCAGAAAGAAGTATTCAGAAAGTCCATATTATGGCAAGAACAGCTCAAATAAGCAAAGAGAAACGACAGTCCATTATTACTTTAAGACATGAAGGTCAGTCAATACGGAAAATGTCAAGAACKTTGAAAGTATTTTCAAGTGCAGTCACAAAAACCATCAAGCGCTATGATGAAACTGGCTCTCATGAGGACCACAGCAAGAAAGGAAGACCCAGAGTTACCTCTGCTGCAGAAGATAAGTTMATTAGATTTACCAGCCTCAGAAATTGCAGCCCAAATAAATGCTTCACAAAGTTCAAGTAACAGACACMTCTCAACATCAACTTTTCAGAGGAGACTGTGTGAATCAGGCCTTCATGGTCGAATTACTGCAAAGAAATCACTACTAAAGGACACCAATAAGAAGAAGAGACTTGCTTGGGGCAAGAAACACGAGCAATGGACATTAGACCAGTGGAAATTTGTCCTTTGGTCTGGAGTCCAAATTTGAGATTTTTGATTCAAACAGCCGTGTCTTTATGAGACGCAGTGTGGGTGAACGGGTGATAGGATGAATTCTGCATGTGTATTTCCCACTGTAAAGCATGGAGGAGATGGTGTGGGGGTGCTTTGCTGGTGACACGGTCTGTGATTTATTTAGAAATCAAGGCACAATTGACCAGCATGGCTACCACAGCATTCTGCAGCGATACACCATCCCATCTGGTTTGCACTTAGTGGGACTATCATTTGTTTATCAACAGCATAATGACCCAACACACCTCCAGGCTGTGTAAGGGCTATTTTTACCAAGAATGAGAGCGATGGAGTGCTGCATCAGATGACCTGGCCTCCACAATCCCCCAACCTCAACCAAATTGAGATGGTTTGCGACGAGTCGGACCGCAGAGTGAAGGAGAAGCAGCCAACAAGTGCTCAGCATATGTGGGAACTCCTTCAAGACTGTTGGAAAAGCATTCCAGGTGAAGCTGGTTGAGAGAATGCCAAGAGTGTGCAAAGCTGTCATCATGGCAAAGKGTGGCTATTTGAAGAATCTCAAATATAAAATTAATTCTGATTTGTTTAACACTTTTTTGGTTACTACATGATTCTATATGTGTTATTTCATAGTTTTGATGTTTTCACTATTATTCTACAGTATAGAAAATAGTAAAATAAAGAAAAACCCTTGTTCTAAAACCTTTGACCGGTAGCGTATATAAAGTTACTATTAATGCTATAAAAAGTTGATAGTCAGGCAGACTGTAGTTGACATATATACTGAACAAAAATATAAACGCAATACGTAAAGTGTTGGTCGCATGTTTCATGAGCTGAAATAAAAGATCCCAGATATTTTCCATATGCACAAAAAGCTTATTTCTCTCAAATGTTTTTGTGCACAGATTTGTTTACATCCCTGTTATTTCTCCTTTGCCGAGATAATCCATTCACCTGACAGGTGTGGCATATCAATAAGATGATTAAACGGCATGATCATTACACAGGTGCACCTTGTGCTAGGGACAATAAAAGGCTACTCTAAAATGTGCAGKTTTGTCACACAACACAATGCTACAGATGTCTCAAGGTTTGAGGGAGCGTGCAATGGCATGCTGACTACAGGGATGTCCACCAGAGCTGTTGCCAGATAATTKAATGTACATTTCTCTACCATAAGCTGCCTCCAACGTTGTTTTACAGAATTTGACAGTACGTCCAACCAGCCTCACAACCACAGACCACGGAGTTATGTGGTCAAGCTGATTTCTGGTGTCAACATTGTGAACGCAGTGCCCCATGGTGGCGGTGGGGTTCTGGTATGGGTATTCATAATCTACGGACAAAGAACACAATTGCATTTTATCGATGGGAATTTGAATGGACAGAGATACTGTGACGAGTTCCTGAGGCCCATTGTTGTCATTCATCCAACCCATCACCTCATGTTTCAGCATGATAATGCACAGCCCCATTTTACAAGGATCTGTACACAATTCCTGGAAGCTGGTAATGTCCCAGTTCTTCCATGGCCTTCTTCCTCACCAGACATGTCACCCATTGAGCATGATTGGGATGCTCTGGATTGGCGTGTATGACGGCGTGTTTCCAGTTCCCACCAATATCCAGGAACTTCGCACAGCCATTAAAGAGGAGGGGTACAACATTCCACAGGCCACAATCAACAGGCTGATATTCAAATCCAATAGGCAAATAAATGGTGGTCACACCAGATACTGACTGGTTTTCTGATGCACGCCCCTACCTTGTTTTTAAAGGTATCTGTGACCAACAGATGGCCTATTAAATTTATTTCAATTGACTGATTGCGTTATATGAACTGTAACTCAGTAAAATCTTCGAAATTGTTGCATGTTGCATTTATATTTTTGTTCAGTGACTTACTCTGCTGTTAAAACAGTAGCTTACTTGATTTCTGTTTTCTCATTTCAATTTATGACATTACCAGCAATAATGAACATACAATTTTAAAATGCTGTATTAAGCTTAAATTGTATACACTATACTTTTAAAATGTACAAGGAATTGTAATATTAAAGCCATATCTGCCTGTTCTTTAATATCTAATTATTTMTTTTAGTTAACTTCTGTTTAAAAGGTGACATGATGAGTGGCTTTGACCCCAACTTTGCACCATTGTTGAATATGCCACACTTCTCCAAGCGAAAGAAAGTGTGTTAGAAAAATAGTTGGGGGACAAACAGACAAATCCATTAGCCTGGCTATTTCTGAAAAGAGGAATCTTTTCTATAACGAACTAAATGTATCTGACAAAAATACATGGGCGTGGCTTTAAATTCGTTTTCAATGCATTAATAGCTCTCGGATTGTATCAGCTAAATATGACCTATTCCTCTATTTTGTGTAGTTTTCATTTAGAATGAACTTGCATCACGGGCATAAACCTTTTCAGTACCATGGACAGTTCTCTCTGCACGTTTCCCCGCTGTGTACTTCTGCTCTGCCTCGCTTAGATGTTAAACCATGCATAAAGGCATCACGACAACGGTTCGTCATTTCTAGACTAGTTTATTCAGAGTCCAGATTCATGGTACATGGAGCAGCTTTACACTTTGACGAATCACTTTGTTATAACTTCCACAATTGGTTGTTTTTAATAAGTAAATGTGTTGTTTTTTTGCGGTGCGTTGTTATTTTAGTTTCACTGGAGGCATACCAACACCGTGTGAAACAATAACTGGTTTTGCCTTGCGGACTTAATTAGGGATAATGTGACAGGTTGAGGTAGGCTAACTTAAGAGTTGTATGGAAAAATAGAATATCAGATCGACAAACTGTTCTGAAAAAAAATATTGTAATGTTTGCACTGTAAGTCTGTAAGTCGCTCAGGATAAGAGCGTCTGCTAAATGACTCAAATGGAAACATTTTAAATGTTTTTGAGCAGATCTTGGCTTGCAGCATAATAARCTGTCCCTCAAAACACTTGCCTTTACTTCAAACGGAGTCGCCTCATTTACAAGCAGTTTATGCACTTGCACTGACGTCAATGGAACGATGTTGGATGTATATATAACCCTTAAGAAAGAGGCGTTATTCTCCAATCGACATTTAGCGGGACTTTTCGGACCGGGGTCTCAATTGACACTTTTCTAGCCGGTGTGCAACTTTTTCAGCATTAAGCAGACAAAGTACCGGTAAGTGGTTTATTTAGCTTTCTTTTGTTTCACCTTTTTAGTTTGAGGTGCTGAGAGTTCTGGTGCTGAATTGAGAATATCAAGTACACACAGCAATTCGTTGGTCATTTTTGTATCATAAAAACAATGTATGTTTATTTTACTTATTTACAAAGCTGAAGAAGCATGTGCATGCTTGTTTCAGTAACTCAACGATGTATGTATGTATCCATTGTGTGACAATTAACCACGCCTATAAATAGCCTACTCACATGCATATATTTATAATGTAAAGAGAAACATATTATTTTGTTACGTTTGTTGTTTATTGCTTTTTATGTTATTAAGTTTGCCTTTAGGCAAATTTTTGTAAATTGGTGATAGAYTATTTGTTTTTGCTTTGAACACAATTGTTAAATACGTGCAATTTAAAGTTTGAGTCTACTTTGAGTTCCAGTGCTTTTTGCTAATATTTGTACACCTCTCTCCGTAACAGGGCACCGTTTTGTCCGTCTGTCCAGCACTATGAAGCCTGTTCCCTTGATCCTGCTCCTTGCCAYTGTTCTCCTCAGCTCTCACATCCCCCCCAGTGTCTGTCGACCACGGGACCTGGCAATGTTCGACGGCCACGGCTACAAGAGTCAGCTGGAGGAGGTGTTGCTGAAGGCTGGTGATAACGCAGTTTCCTACCTTATAGGAGAAAAGATACTGAGGTATTTGCAAAGAAATCCCCGGTTGCAGGCAGGTCTCCCGCCACAATTTCCCTTTGAGGTGACGCCCCTGGGCACGAGGGGTCTTGGTCACCTGGCGCGCAGTTTGCCGCCCTTGGAGGAGCAGCGCGCGCTTGAGGAGGGCAACAGCCTGGAAGACTTCGTGGAGCTGACCAAGAGAAACGATGACCCCCCAATTTCAATCGACCTCACTTTCCACCTTCTGAGAAATATGATCGAAATGGCGAGGATCGAGAGCCAGAAGGAGCAAGCGGAGTTAAACCGCAAGTATCTGGATGAAGTTGGAAAGTGATACAGCAAGTGTCGTCAACAAGGGAGAAAACATCAAGATAAAACATCTCACAGAAAACAACAAAGCCCCTGGCACTCTCAGACCCACGAAATAGTTTAGATTTTATTTAACCGTTGGTTTCTCTGTCATTCTTCATCATAAGATGCATAAAAATGACTTCCCCATCTGTCCAAAAAGCCTTTCAAAATCAACGGGCAATAAATTATTGACTGCCAAGACCCCATCTACAATGGAATCATAGTGAGGCGCATTGACAACTATTCCCTAACATATGGCATAGTGTGAATACTCCGGATCTCACACCTCTATAGTGTATTCTCACCTTTGGATGTCCGGAGCATTGTAGTTGGCCTACAACAATAATATTGCCAGACACAAATTGAGTTACAAGTTGCCCTCATGTGGAATAAGTGCAACATGTTTTGTTAGTCGTAGTCTAAATGGTTGGTACTAGGTAAATAACAAAGGCAGGTAGGCTAGTCATTTTTTCCAGCATTACATGCTATAGGCCTTTTATAACACATTGGAGGAAAATAATGCTGTGCAAATTGATATTGGCTACCCATATGTGATCTTTCAATGGTTAGTTGTGTGACTCATATTGTTGCTTACTTTAAGGGACAAGGCTCAGTCAATATAGATACATACATTGTGTCCTTTTCCTGAGATGTATTTTTGTTCAACAACTGAAAAAGATTGAACTAGGGCCTTATCACCGGCATAGATTAAAACAAATCAGGTAAAGCACTCATGTAATATTGTCATTTCATTACTGTATTTGCTGTATGCCAATTGTTTAATTTATAGTGATTATCCATTTGCCCTTGGTTTGTTAGCTCACTTGGCAGGCAGCCATCTAGCCAGCAGAAGAAGCCTTTTCACATTGTTTCAGGTATGGGGTCTGGCATTGCCTGTAGGTTTCTGTGATACAACTAATCTCCAATCTAATCTGAGACAAAGTGAACATATCCTACACTTAACGCCACTCCCACTTTCCTTATTATCTTTCCATCCAAGCAAGTACACTATCCTCTGTACTGTACCTAGCATGCTTACCTTAAACTAAGAAAAACATTTAATGGTTCATTTTATGTTGACTGTTTTGTCAAAGCCCCAATCATGGACATATCATATGATCACATGGTTTAGCAGTAAAGAAAAGCTTTTTTGCCATTTATATTTTTTAATTAAAAAAAGTTCTGAAAAAATGTCCATTRAGTTTGTCATAGTCTCGTACAGTAGTGAATGTAATAAAGGAAACTATTCTGCTGACTTGTCTACCAAAATAGTTTATTCCTACATCTGTAAACAGATGCTGCTGAATATCCTATTGCCTATTGAAATATAAATAAACTCCTTGCATATTTACTTAAACTCTGGCTATACACTCATTGCAAAACCCCTATGGCCAAATATCTAACCTCCATGGCCAAACATTCATTGCAGTTATCGCCTTTAACTCTCATTAAATGTAACTTTACAGCAGTTGCACGTCTTCTTTTTAAAAGCATAACATGTGGAAGCCTAGATAATGGTGTAATGGTTGGTGAGAGTCTCTGCGAATTTGTGAGAACTCATCAAAATGCCCCCCAGCCTGGTGTTTCTGACTCAGACTGTCAGTATGGTGGTGGATCTGCTGCCTTGTTCCTCACTGTGTTAACACCATAGAGATGTATTCAATGATTCATTCTGTGGTTAACACCATCTCAAATCCCACTGGAGATCAAAGCAGCAGCTGTAGCTCAAGGTCAGGGTTGGTAACACAAACATTTGCTTAAAAAGAGAGAGGGGATATCATAATGAGATTTTCTTTGTATACAATTTTGTAAGCTGAAGCTAAAATGTGCATATGCTATACAGTCAGATCCTTTAGTTTTGTCTTACACTTTCATGAGTGGTCTTTCAGCTGCTTCGGGTCTCTACAATATTAGTCATACTTGTGGAACTCGTCAAAGTTAAGGTTGTTGTAAGATGAAGAGGAAGTCAAAATGTCCTGTTTCACACATGTACAAGTGTGTAACCTGTACAAGTGTGTGGTGTGTGAATTAGATCTTTTTGTTGTTGCATATCCCACTCTCCCTGAGAACCTGAGAGAATGGGGTCACGGCCAGAGATCAGCCATTATTGATGGCGACCCTGGAGCAATTAGGGTTGTGTCTTGCTCAATGGCAGATAGACAGATTTCACCTAGTCGGCTCGAGCATTCGAACATGCGACCTTTCGGTTAAAGCACTAGTAGGAGTGTGAGGTGAGATAAAAACATGACACAACAATGTATTCTTCCTACTTTACAACATGCTCAATTCAAACCAACAGTGGTATACATTTAATTTGATTATTCTTAGTTTATCATATTTACACACAATACACAGGTTTTTGTATATACAGTATATCTGGTGGGTGGCAAGGGAGGCCTTCAACTGTGTGATGTTTGAGCTTTATGCTCTGTTCCGAAATGTTACATTTGCCTGTGTAGTCTTCAGCTATGTCTGTTACAGATCTCGGAGGCCAAAAATCATAATATAAGCAAGACAATGGTTTCCCCTTAGATTCCATGAGAAACCCCACTTGACACCCGCTATTGGTTTTTAAATCTATCCACGATTGTGCACCCCAACACGTCAAACATGCTTTTAAATTATGTACCCRGTAGGTCCCTCAGGTCCTCTGGCACTGGCCTTTCAACTATACCAAAGTCTAGGACCAATAGGCATGGAGAGACAGCCTTTAGTTATTATGCCCCCAGCCTCTGGAATAGCCCGTCAGAAAACCTGAGGGGGGCCGAAACTGTGGGCATATTTAAAAGAGATCTTAAAACATATGTTTAGCTTTGCATTTCCTTAGGGTGCTTTCTAGTTGTTCAGTTTGTCATTCTTTAGTTTTTTATATTATGTTTGTTGTGTAGTAAATATTTCAGCTTGTATTTTCATTGGTTTTTTATTCTTTTTTTCCTGTAAAGCATATTGCGTTGTATTCCATGTCTGAAATGTGCTGTATAAATAAAGCTTGATTTGATTTGATTAATGTACATGTCAAGGATCATGGAATTGGCCATTCTGTTCTGTCTTATCCTACTTGTAGTGTGAAGAGTTAATGTTGGAACAGCTTGTTGCCAGAAAACGGCATGCGTCAACCTCTGATACATGTCTGACGGCCTCCAGTGATCTGTCTCCATTCATAGTCAGAAACTCTCACTGTGGTTTTCTCTCTCTCTCTCTCAACACACACACACACACACACACACACACACACACACACACACACACAACACACACACACACACACACCACAACACACACACACACACACACACACACCACACACACACACACACACACACACACACACACACACACCACACAACACACACACACACACACACACACAATCTTTTATCATCCCACCAGAATTCTTTCTCTTCCTTCAATCAATGAGGGGTCGACAGCCCCAGTGACAAGGTCAGCTCCTGTGAGGACTCAGTGTCAGGTCCATACATCTACAACAACCCAAAAACACCCAGCACACGCAAGGTGGGGCAGTAGTTATTTCTAACTATGTATTATAAGTAATGACACAGGTTACAGAAATATGGCTCAGATGTGTGTGTGTCGTTGGAAATGCAGGAGAGGTCTATTCTTCACTACCTGTCAAGCTGAGGTCCCAAGGCACCAGGAGGCAGAGCTTTTGGCCTTTTTAACAGAGCTGAATGCCCAGTGTGAGGGCCATGATCTGCAGTACCAGTCAAAAGTTTGGACACACCTACTCATTCAAGGGTTTTTCTTTATTTTTACTATTTTCTACATTGTATGATAGTAGTGAAGTCATCAAAGCTATGAAATAACACAAATGGAATCATGTAGTAACCAAAAAAGTGTTATATATTTTATATTTGAGATTCTTCAAAGTAGCCACCCTTTGCCTTGATGACAGCTTTGCACACTCTTGGCATTCTCTCAACCAGCTTCACCTGGAATGCTTTTCCAACAGTCTTGAAGGAGCTCCCACATATGCTGAGCACTTGTTGGCTGCTTTTCCTTCACTCTATGGTCCAACTCATCCCAAACCATCTCGAATGGGTTGAGGTTGGGAGTTTGTGGAGGCCAGGTCATCTGATGCAGCACTCCATCACGTATAATTGCAGAATTATATAGTAGCCATGCTGGTTAAGTGTGCCTTGAATTCTAAATATATCACTGATATATTGTGTCACCAGCAAAGCACCCCCACAACATCCCACCTCCTCCATGCTTCACGGTGGGAACCACACACGCGGAGATCATCCATTCACCTACTCTGCGTCTCACAAAGACACAGCATTTGGAACCAAAAATCTCAAATTTGGACTCATCAGACCAAAGGACAGATTTCCACCGTCTAATGTCCATTACTCGTGTTTCTTGGCACCCAAGCAAGTCTCTTCTTATTATTGGTGTCATTTAGTAGTGGTTTCTTTGCAGTAATTTGACCATGAAGGCCTGATTCACACAGTCTCTTTTGAAAAGTTGATGTTGAGATGTGTCTGTTAATTGAACTCTGTGAAGCATTTATTTGGGCTGCAATTTCTGAGACTGGTAACTCTAATGAACGTATCTTCTGCAGCAGAGGTAAGTCTGAGTCTTCCTTTCTCGTGGCGGTCCTCGTGAGAGCCAGTTTCATCATAGCACTTGATGGTTTTTGCGACTGCACTTAAAGAAACTTTCAAAGTTCTTGAAATGTTCCGTATTGACTGACCTTCATGTCTTAAAGTAATGATGGATTGTCGTTTCTCTTTGCTTATTTGAGCTGTTCTTGCCATAATATGGACTTGGTTTTTTACCAAATAGGGCTATCTTCTGTATACCACCCCTACCTTGTTACAACTGATTGGCTCAAACACATTAAGGAAAGAAATTCCACAAATTAAATTTTATCAAGGCACACCTGTTAATTGAAAAGCATTCCAGGTGACTACCTCATGAAACTGTTTGAGAGAATGCCGAGAGTGCAAAGCTATCATCAAGGCAAAGGGTGGCTACTTTGAAGAATCTCAAATATAAAACATACTTTGATTTGTTTAACACTTTTTTGTGTATTTCATAGTTTTGATGTCTTCTCTATTGTTCTACAATGTAGAAAATAGTAAAAATAAATAAATAAAAACTCTGGAATGAGTACGTGTATCCAAACTTTTGACTAGTACTGTATATTAAGCCAAAATCACAAGAATTGTCATAGTCAGTACAACAAGGTAAATCCCAATCAACAGGCTACATCAAACTCTTCACTAGGGAGTTTCTGGATGAACCCATAATCATGTATAAACGACAGGCCAGTAAATAACCCCCTCATCTCTCCCTGGACTATCTGCCATTCATGAAATGTGTGCTTCCAGTTCATTAATCTCTGGAATGTTACAGTGACGCTGTGAGGCTGTGAGGCTGAAGGGTTCCCTGGTTTTAAGCAGGATCGTTATACCTTTGGAGGTAGCTAGGGGAATATGGAATTGATTGATCACAGAGGAAAAATAATGCATTGTCTTTCCATTGGAAATGAGTCTGCTGTGAGGTAAACAAGACAAGTGATCCATATTCTGGACATGAAACACTTGATTTCAGCCTTTATGGCAATATTTAAGACTAATGTCTTAAGAAATTATATATAAAAGCCTTTGGGTTTGTAGCCTAAACGTTGTAAATGTGGGTACAGGAATAAAGCAGAGGAGCAGCATACTATATGCTGGTTTGTCTTTTGATATTAACCTGAGGGATCCTTTTCAACTACTGGTATCTCCCATAGTCTACGTCCGCCGTTGCCAGTGATGTCAGGTCCTGGCCCCCTCATCCAGATCCTAACCGTCCTCTCCGTCTTCTCCGTGGGAACCTGCGACCACATACAGCGCACCACATTAATAAGACAGACCAACAAAAACAAGGGAAATGTTCTTGAACGTGTGATTTCAGGGTAATGTTTGGAGCTGACATCACTTCCCTGAGGCTAGAGTCAAATATAGAGAAACCTTAATGGCCAAACTCTCCATATATGGTTGTATTGTACAGCTACCTGAGGCCCTACCTGTGTTGAAGTCAATGGTCCTTAGCATGTCTGCCACATCCTCTGTGTTGGTAACAAAATGGGCCATGCTCTCATAACCCGGCTCTGGACGCTCCATGTTGGACGCCTTGGCAGTGGCAGAGATCCTGACAAGGACACAGTGGGGAGGTCACAGCTCAGAGACAAACAAATAGGAGATGACGGACAGCGATGGATGGCAGCGTCCCCTGTCCCCCTGTGGCTGGTAGTGACGCAGGCTGGGTGGGTCTGCTCGATAACTCTACAAGTGGAGAGCTTCATTATAATGCATTAGCTATCAGCAGCCAGCAATCACGCATTACTGCCAACCACACACATCTCCCATGCAGTTACTTTCAGTTTACAGTCATTGCAATTGGTGTGTTAGTTTATTTTAGTGCTTGTGTTAGTGAATGTAATGTAATTTGTGACTTTCCAGCTAAACACCCCATAAGAAGCAGAATGGAACACTAAACAGATGAAAAGAAGAATTTTACTTTCTGTTTAAATATATCCTTGATGCTCTGTGGAGAAAATAAATGATCAATAGGCTATTGCGTTTAGTTTCAATTCCTGCACTTCAATTTCTGAGGTAAATTAGTGCTATATATACTCTAGAATAAGTTTTTTGAGTTTTATATAATTTTTATTCATTTACAATTCATTTAATTTCTATAGCCTCCTCTTCTCTCGATCTTCTGAATCACTCGCTCAGTTTGAGTCATTCATAAAACGTGCACCTGCCACCATCCTGCCACTCACGCTAGCGCTAACAGTTAGGGCCCTATTCAATCCGCATCGCGGAAGTTCAGATTTACAGCGTAATTTAAATTTAAAGGCAACGTTTCCGCTATAGCGGAGACTGCATTCACAGTAAACGCTGCAAATGTCGGCTCAATCGGAAATTACTTTTACATTTCTATCGTGGAATCTGTATCACTCAGGTTTACAGAGTGAATAGAGCCCTAAACTGGTTGACAAAACAAAGTGCTTGCAAGGGTGGACGTGAAGGAGTTGAATAAAGAGACACTTAAATTGCGAGCCTTCACTCAAACTGTAGCTTTTTATTAAGCAAGGGACCTGAGTGGAGGAAAGGAGTGTCGGATGAATGGCATAAATGGCACCATCTATCTCTCGCCTGGCTGGGGTTTAAACTACCTGTGGTCTGCAGCAGGGGCACGTCATCCCACCTGGCTCTATTACAAGGACAATATTTATGGCCAGTAGGCCAGCGGTCAAAGGATGAGGCAGGTGTCCCCCGCAGGGGAGCTGTGTGTGTGTAGACCTATGTGTAGGTTTGTCACTAGTTGAGCAATGGCTGGCCCCTGGGGCTGGAACTCAGAGAATGCTTCTGGTGTATTGATGGAGAGAGGTGTCAATCACCTCCACAGGGTTACAGTGTGAGTGATCAGAGAATCACAGGACCAGAGTTTCTAGGGGTGCTTTTAAAAGCAGCGTCCCCGCCGATGAGGCTCCCCTGCTGGGCTTTCTGCTCATCACTCCTCCCCTGCTCAATACGGTGAAGCACTGCATGACACCCCATTGATCATCGATAGTGAAGGTTTCTCTAAACCTGATTTAAAGGATGAAAGGATCCTTTACTGCGTCTTTGGGCATATCAATGAGCCTGGGCCCAGCATGAACAGGATGTGAAGTAGACTGTTATTGGTTCAGGTCAGGGGTGAGAGCAGGGGACTACAGTCTCTATGGTGTCTGTGACTCATCATCACTGTTATTACTTTATGCCTTATCATGTCTCATGTGGATTGGGGCCAGCTCATAACTGACCCAGAGCCATTGATCAAACAACTGATCATATTACAGTTGTTAAGGGCCCACTGACTCATATGCTAGCTGTAGGGATACTGATCATAAGACAGTGAAACACCTGCAGGAACTCTGATCCTAGTGCAGTTTCCGAGGGGCTGAAACAGGCACGTTTTCTGCTCAAGAAGTTACATGTTAACATATACCGGTAATTGTGCTGGAATGACCATCATTCCATTCCATTCAACGACATACTGGTACACACCCCAGGTCCAGTTACTGAGGCCAGACCGTGCACCCAGGTCCAGGGCTAGTGTTCCATCCATAGTGCCTACCTGTAGGAACACAGCCATCTGTGGTTCCTCCATGGACTGGATGGCTGTCCCCACAAGCTTGCCCGCACCCTCCAGGTGGTCTCCGTGGCGACGCATGACGGAGCGGATGAGGTCCAGCTTGTCATCCTGCTGGCGGCTGATCCTCCCCACCAGCTCCTCCTTCCTCTCCTTAGGGATGGCATACAGCCTGTCAAACTTATCACACAGACTCTGCTTCTGATGATGCCCGTTCTCCTGCACACAGGCACCCATTGAACACTTTATAATAATGACTTTTCATGAATAAGCCTTTAGAAATGCTTAATATAAACGCAACGTGCGACAATTTCTACGATTTTACTGAGTTACAGTTCACATAAGGAAATCAGTCAATTGAAATGAATTCATTAGGCCCTAATCTATGGATTTCACATGACTGGGAATACAGATATGCATCTGTTGGTCACAGATACCTTTAAAAAAGGTAGGGGCGTGGATCAAAAAAACAGTAAGTATCTGGTGTAACCACCATTTGCCTCATGCAACGCGAATCATCTCCTTCACATGGAGTTGATCAGGCTGTTGATTGTGGCCTGTGGAATGTTGTCCCACACCTCTTCAATGGCTGTGCAAAGATATTTCTTATAAAAATAAAAATACATTTAAATTTGAGCCTTTATTTAACTAGGCAAGTCTGGATATTGGCGGGAACTRGAGCACGCTGTTATACAAGTCGATCCAGAGCATCCCAAACATTCTCAATGGGTGACATGCAGGCCATGGAAGAACTAAGACATTTTCAGCTTTGTTTCAGAACATTTCTCTGGTGGACATTCCTGCAGTCAGCATGCCAATTGCACACTCCCACAAAACTTGAGACATCTGTGGCATTGTGTTGTGTGACAAAACTGCACATTTTAGAGTGGCCTTTTATTGTCCCTAGCACAAGGTGTACCTGTGTAATGATCATGCCGTTTAATCAGCTTCATGATATGCCACACCTGTCAGGTGAATGGATTATTTTAGCGAAGGAGAAATGCTCACTAACAGGGATGTAAGCAAATTTGTGCACAACATTTGAGAGAAATAAGCTTTTTGTGCGTATGGAAAATGTCTGTGATCTTTTATTTCAGCTCATGAAACATGGGACCAACACTTTACATGTTGCGTTTATATTTTTGTTCAGTGTAGAAATAGTTAATAAATAATGTATTACTACTTATTCATGCTAGTTATTACAATATAACAGGTTCTTCACAGTGATGTGAGTAATGTGTGTTGTGACCCCACAGTGAGTGATTGTGACTTTGAGGTGAGAAGTGTGAGTGGTTGTAGTGGGTGACATTCTCACCTGGATGGTCCTGCATATCTCCTCCATCTTAGAGAGGAAGGCCTGGATACGGTTGTTACTACAGGATAAGAAGGCTTTTGTTCCAACCCTGCACTAACACATTAGGTCAGGGTTTCCCAACCCTCTCCTCGGGCCCCCCCAGACGTTTCACATTTTAGTTTTAACCCTAAACTGGCACACYGGATTCAATTAGTCAAAGGCTTGATGATTAGTTGACTAATTGAATCCGGTGTGCCAGTTTAGGGTTAAAACTAAAATGTGAAACGTCTGGGGGGGGGGCCCGAGGAGAGGGTTGGGAAACCCTGACCTAATGTGGTAGTTCACACAATTGTGATGATAGAGTGAAAAAGTGTTGTTTTTTAACAATGCATAAAACATCAGGTGAAGCTGGAGTTGATCCTAAACGTTTCTCATCTGCATCTGTAATGTTGAGTGATTTACAGAGTGAGTGAGCAACGTAGTGCAAAGAAAAATGGCACCAAAGCCATCTGCTCAATAACATGTCTGTCGCTATGGTCCATTCGTACTGTTTTAGCTTATGTAAGTAGATATAGTACATATGTAAACCCTATGTATCGTGTTTGTGTGGGTGGCGTTCCCCTTTAGTTTTACTTAATAGCCATTAATGGACATTGTCCATCCTTAACAAGTGACCTTCAGTTAAGTCCCACCATGCTGGTATGTTGGGACTCTCACTTTGATATTAGTCACTGTTCACCTGGATGCTGGAGAGGAGAGCTAGTTAGCGGGCAGCCAGCAGCGACGGAGGAGCTGAGCCTGTGACTTGAGCTCAGAGGAGAATGACTCAAGTCCCACTGCTGTGGATATATGAGAGAGAGAGAGAGAGAGAGAAGAGAGAGAGAAGAGAGAAGAGAGAAGAGAGAGAGAGAGAGAGGAGAGAGAGAGAAGAGAGAGAGAGAGAGGAAGAAGAGATGAGAGAGAGAGAGAGGAGAGAGAGAGAGAGAGTAGAGAGAGGGAGGAGGGAGAGAAGAGAGAAGAGAGATCGAGAGAGAGAGGGGAAGAGAGAGAGAGAGAGAGGAGAGAGAGAGAGAGAAGAGAGAGAGAGAGAGAGAGAGAGAGAGAGAGAGAGAGAGAGAGAGAGAGAGAGAGAGAGAGAGAGAGAGAGAGAGAGAGAGGAGAGAGAGAAGAGATGAGAGAGAGAGGCGAGAGAGAGAGAACTTTGACTTTTTGTCTTCTTTATTGAACCTCATCCATTAACTAAGTCACCCCCCCCTAAAATAAAAAACAAAATATATCCTGTACCGCATACATGTACCATATACTCACCTTTCATTCTACCACATGATACAAACCAACATCACCATAACACAAAAACAATACCCTCTCCTACAACCGTATATCCAAAACATCTTCCCAGCAATACAGACAGACCCCGAGCGATAAATTCGCAGTATCAGAGAT